>NC_051067.1:11532676-11658176 GCF_004664715.2 Peromyscus leucopus
CGGAGCTACTGCAGAACCATTGACCTGGCTTGTTGGTGGCAGTTAGGGCCTGGAACAGACCGCCTGGCTTCATTTGCTTGTCCTGAGGCTTTGGGAGTGTGACGTGACCTTTGGAGTCTGCCCCACCAGGGATATACGTATCCAGATATGTTTTCTATGGCCCTGTGAGGGTTGTGGGAGTGAATGTGTGGGCAAGCGCTGTGTGTTCGGTCACCGAGTGCTGCCAGGTACAAGTGGAGGAAGTTGAGCATGGTCTCTTGGTGTCCTCTGTCCTCTTTGACCTTGTCTAATAAACTGTTACCCCGAGAAGGCATCAGGAGATGTGGTTCTTGTAGGATGGCCCACATAGCTCACCGTATCCTGGTAATGGGAGCTTTTCCAAACCTGCCTTGGTGGGTCAAGCTTAGCAGAGCAGGCTTGTATCTGTACTTACTTCTTAGTGCTTTTCTTCCTTGAGTCCTCTGTCTCTATCTCTGTGTGTGTGTGTGTGTGTGTGTGTGTGTGTGTGTGAGAGAGAGAGAGAGAGAGAGAGAGAGAGAGAGAGAGAGAGAGAGAGAGAGAACCATAGGAAGGTATCGGGAGTCTTCCTCAATTGCTCTCCACCTTGTTTTTGTGAGTCTCTCACTGAACCTGGAGCTCACTGATTGGCCAGTCAGCTCCAGGCATCTGCCTTGTCTCAGCATCCCCTAGTGTTGGTTATGGATGTGCCACCATGGCTAACTTTCAGGTGGGTGCTGGGGACCTGAACTCAGGGCCTCAGGCTTACATGGCAAGCACTTTACCTGCTGATCCATCTACCCAGCCCTTCCAAACTTCTCTTTTTATTTTACCACCATTTTAAGGCTACAATAAGATTTACTAGAGTGTGAGTTTATATCAGGATTGTTCAGAATAAGTTTCAATGCTGGGTTTTACGTCATTCTCAGATTTTATAAACTCGATGATGGAAGTGTTGCTGGTTCTTCTTCCTGGCTTCGCAGCAGCTGTGGGGCACCCAGGGGAAAGTCGGTACTGCACGATTCAGAAGGGCTTGGGTTCTTTCCGTGTACAGTGTACTCAGAGCATGTCCTTTGACACCGAAGTAAGAGCTCCGACGTCCTGCTCCCCTAGAGAAGGGGTCACATCTCTGCTGCTCTGAGAGGTCTGAGGAGTGTTCTCAAGACACTCACAGAGAAACCGGGTCGGGTGGGGTGGTTGGTTCCTATAGCAGAAGTACTTTAGTGCTTGTAAGTGTGAGTGCTTAGTACTGCTCGAAAGGAATCAAGTGATCTCTCTGGATTTCGTATTATCTGGGGCCTTTAAGATATAGTCCTAGGAATTCCCTCTGTGCTGTTGGGTTTGTGTTAGAGATGTGTGCCCCGTGCAGTTCCGCTGTCTGTCCACTGTTTGCTTGTGAGCAGGTATGGCTTCCTGCCCTGCAGGACCCTGTGATTCCTATTCTGGGAACCTGAAGCACCTTTTCCCCTGCTGTGAGGAACATAGATTCACAGGCTGTTTCCTTCCTGCCTCAGTTGGCCCTTGCTGGCCAAGGGAGAAAGGATTATGATTGTCAAGCTCAGCTGTACCTAGCCATCCTTTAGCACCTCTGAGGTGGGAGCAAAGAAAATGTGAATATCTGGACTGGAGAGATAGCCGAGCACTTCTGAGCATAGCTGCTCTTCCAGAGGAGGCAGATTGGTGTCCAGCTCCCTCACAGGGCAGCTCACAACCATCTTAACTCCAGCAGGCACCATCCCGTCTTCCGGTTTTTGAGGGCACCTGCACATGTGTGGTGTACATGCATTTTTTTTTTAAGATGAGTATTCAGGAGCTATTTATGTATTTGTGCCTGCCTAAATTTCAAGGGGAGTAAAAAGCATTAGTCAAAAGCGGCAAAGACTGTTTTAAAAAGCTGGCCGCTGAATTTTTATAAGTCGGTGATTGCTCTGAATCAGAGCTGCCACCTCCCAGTGCTTGTTATTTGGAGTGCTAATTATTATTATTTTTTGCTGATTTGCCTCATGAATGTGTACATATGTGCATTAATTTTGGTTCCATAAAACACATTTCAGTTACAGCCCTTTTTGTGTGTGACTTGAAGGTATCATTTCTATCTCCAGTTTAAACTGCAGAACTTGACCTTGCTGCTCACTAGGAGCTGTGGCTTTTCCAGACCGTTTTCAGCTTCTGGCAGAACCTGGGTCATCACTTACTGTGCTGATAACAGCCACACATCCAGCACCTTGTTCCGAGCTTGTGGACAGTGTCCTTTTGTCCTGAAGCTCCAGGAGAGCTGGGTTAGAGGGAGGCCAGGGTCTTGCTGGCACCCGGCCTCCTCTTTGAGTCTCCGGGCCTGCTGTGTGAGGTTGAGTGGCTGCCCACAGAGTTTCTGTGACTCTGTCCCTGTCTGGAACACAGTGTCTGTGGCAAAGCTCTTCTCGCAGGCGTGAGACACATTAGGGGCAGTCCTTGTAGTGGAGTCTTCCGGCTTATGACAAGATTCTTCAGCATTTCTGGTGTTGGTTGAGGTGCCCAAATTTTTTTTAAGTAAAATTTTCACATCAATCAACCAGAATTAGTTTCCCTTGTTTGTTAGTGGCAGAGTAGCGGGGTGACTGATGGATGTGCTCTCCGTGTTCTGCCCTGGATAATGAGTCAGTACAGGGACAGTAATGTATCTCCCTTCGTGGGAGTGTCCCCCAAGACAGCTGTGGCTGCAGCCCAACAGGAAATTGTAAATTTACTTAAATCACTATGGGGATTTTTGTGTGATTATTTCCCCCCTTGTAACTTGATTGAACAGTTCTGAGCATGAACTTTGTAGACTTTGTGAATGTCAGAAGGTTGGGCACACCTGCTAGAATGTTCTGTGCTGATTAACACTTAGCACATTTCCCCTTGGTCCTTTTGGCTGGTAGGTCTGGGAGACAGATGTATGTCTACTGAGTATTTTATTGAGTGCCAAATGTATAATGACCTTTCATATGTGGGCTAGAGACACAGATCTCCATAAGGAGGAAAGAACTGCTTTGGTTGAGCCTCTATTTTAGGAGGCAGATAGATGCGCAGAAGTGATCGGGGTAATTGGGAGTAGCATGGAGGACAGGTGTGTGAACAAAACACTGTTAGAGTGGGTGTGCTAGAAGGAGCCTGGTGGTCTCAAGTCAGAGGTGGTTCAGAGTGCTGGGTTCTGTTCCCATTTCTGCTCCCATCAGGGGCCTCAGGAAGGAACTTGGCAGGCCAGAGCCCTCCCAGCATTGAGATGTCCTTCCCCATGGCCTCCTGGGGGTTTGGAGCAGAGTGTGGGATCAGAGTAGCTTCACTTGAGCAGGTGAGGTGGAATAATGGGGTTAAACTTGCAGATGCTATAGAGTAGAGGTGGGTTTTTTGTTTGTTTTGTTTTTCGGGACAAGGTTTCACTGTGTAACAGCCTTGGCTGTCCTGGAAATAGCTCTGTAGATCAGGCTAGCCTCAAATTCAGAGACCTGCCTACCTCTGCCTTTCTGCCTCTGCCTCCCCGCCTCCCCGCCTCTCTGCCTCTGCCTCCGCCTCCCTGCCTCTGCCTCCGCCTCCCTGCCTCTGCCTCCGCCTCCCTGCCTCTGCCTCTGCCTTCCTGCCTCCCTGCCTCCCTGCCTCTCTGCCTCTCCGCCTCTGCCACCGCCTCCTGAGTGCTGGGATTAAAGGGATGCACCACCACCTGTAGAATGGAATTTCAAAGGAGCATGAGGGTGTAAGTTTAAGCACTTGGACCATGAACTTGCTAAATCCAGGCTGTATGCTCTTTATCCTGATGTCTGTCTTAGCCGTTGCCCATATACAAGGAATGTGTGGCAGCACTAAACCTTATTATAATACAGTTGCCTCAGCAGCTGCTTCTGTGTTTCCTTATTTAGCACACAAAAGTATTTGACACCCGACACCGGCAAATGCTGATGTAATGTATGTGAGACAGTCTAGGACTTGTAGAAAATGAAATGCATGTTGGAGAATGTGCATTTCTTTATGGAAGGGCTAATAGAATGCTATTATGCAGTAAACATATATGTTTACCAAAGTCATTATCATAGGAAAAGTCTTATTCATTTCTCCCCTATACTTTTCACTAAGTGTCTGATGACTGTTTATTTTTGTCAGTGTGAATATTAAAGAAAAGCTAAGCAGAAGCAATCTTAATATCTTGTTGATTACATCCCAGGAAAAAAAAAGCAGAACATTAAGCCTGAACACCATTTGCTATAATTACTCTGCGTGAGATGTTACTGGAGCTGTCAGGCAGTGATTGAGACTTACTGATGGTTGACACCAGCTGCATGCATTAATTGTCTCTGCAGCCAGCACACTCCCCACAGCCACCATCGGAGGCACACGCTTGCTTTCCCGTTTACCGTGTGGCCAGGCAGCGCACAGTTGAGTGAGGATGAATGCTGCTGCACTCAGATGTGGCTTCCCTTCCCTCCCAGCACAGCCCTTTCAGCTCAGCCCCACGCAGCTCTGTGCTGCTGAGCATCTGGAGCGGGGTTGTGTTGATTTCAGAGAAAGGTCAGGAAGTCTGTCAGTCCGTCCATCTGTCCGTCCGTCCCTCCCTCCCTCCTTTCACTCTCCTCCCCTTCCCCCTCCCTTCCTTCCTTTTTTCTTTTTTTGGTTGTAACAGCTCTGACTGTCCTGGAACTTGCTTTGTAGACAAGGCTGTCCTCCATCTGCTTGCCTCTGTCTCCCAAGTGCTGGGATTAAAGGCGTGTACCACCACTGCCCATCAGAAGTCTGTTTCTTACAAGGTTTCTTTAATTGACTTTTTCTATGTAAATGAATTCTAACATATACATTTGAAGTGCGATCCTAATTAGTCTTAACAATAAAAACCCGGGTCAGATATTGAGGGTGAAAGCTGAAAGGTCATAGCAGAGCGGCAGCCACCAGAGTTCTTACCTCTACAGATCCTCAAACTGAATGGGCCCCTGTCCCTGCCCACCTTATAGTCCTGCCTCCACCTCCCTAGTGCTGGGATTACAGGTTTGAGACTCTCAAGTGCTGGGATCAAAGGCTTGCAAACCTGGCTCTGTTTCTCTATTAGAGGGTTCAATTCTGTGTAGCCCATGGTGGCCTTGAACTCTTGATCTTCCTTTTTCCTCCTCCCAGGTGCTGGCACTAAAGGTGTGTGCCACCACTGCCTGGCCTCTATGGTAAACTAGTGGCTAGCTCCGCCCTCTGATCTCCAGGCAAGCTTCATGTGTCAAAACACAAACAAAATATCATACAACATATATTAGTATTTTTAATGAGGCGGTCTGATAATAAACCATCTATTTTCTTTTTTTCCCAACTTCCAATTGGGCTTTTCTGTAAATATTTAATCTTTGCAAGATGTAGGTAGACATTTTCAGAAGCATTGAGACACATCTGTTTTTGTCTATGTCAAGTGGCAAATCCCAGTTTGCAAGTTCATTAGGACTGTGCACAGGTGTGTTTGTGTGGATGTGTCATTGTGGTGTTGAATCAGTAGGTACCTCATGTAGCAGCAGGCAGGTTGTGCCAGTCTGTCAGTGGAACTCTTACTCATATTTACCACAATCTTACTTGAGCAAAGATTCCAAATATGCATGTGTTCGTTCATTCATTCGTTCGTTCGTTCGTTCGTTCATTCATTCATTCATTCATTTTGCCTCACAGGGGATGTCTGTTTTAGATCTTGTGAATGTGGTATTTGTGAACCTATGCGGGGTAGTATTTCCGTGTTGCTGACTAATGGCTACTGAGGCTCTCCAGCTGTCTTTTGGAGTCCTGCATCTGTTGCGTTTCCTGAAAGTGCACAGGGCTGTTTCTATAGGGATGGAACCAGAGCCCACCTGAGTCTTCACCCATGACCAGGTAATCATGTGCTCCTCCATCCCGGCCCTTGGACCTTCCAGTGGGAGGTGCTGTGGTGGCAGAGGTCTGGTGGGGTTCTCTGGAACTCCCCTGAGCTGAGCTGTCACTTCAGAAGCCCATTCCTTGATGCTGTGGACCTTCCATAAATCCTCTTTTCTTTATGCTAACTTACACCTTTTGCTCATACACCTTTGCAAGAATGTAATTGGTTTAAGAAATGTGTACTTCCAAAGTCAGAGGTTGTGATATACACACCTATATTCCTGTACTTAACCTGTGCCTCATAGTGAGTTCCAGGCCAGCCTGAGCTACATAGCCAGACTTTTTTTTTTTTAATTTACTTACTTTATTTTCTTAGAGATTTTTCAGGCATGCATACATACAAACTGATCAAATCTATACCCATCCCCTCCTTTTTAATTCCTCTCCTTTCCCTCACCATTTTTTTTTCTATCAATATCATGTACTCTTTTTTTAGAATTAAAAAAACTACGGGGTGTACTTAGTATTGTTTGTATGTGCCTGGGCGCACCATCTGCTGGTGGGTGGGCAGCTTTTTAAGGCACACATCCCTGAAGAAAATGGCCTCTCCTCCCAGCAGCCATCAGTTGCCAATAGCTCCTCAGCTAGGGATGGGACACCATGGGCCCCTTTCCCTTCAATGCTGGGAGCTGGCCTTGGTCGTATACACAGACCTTGTTTCAAAACACAAGAAACCAAGAAACACATTCTTCAGAGTCTAGTGCAAAGTTTTGGTTTTATTACATGTGGTCTACTGCCAAGACATGATGGTGCTGTCACACTGAAAGGTCTTCCCTAGGCAGGTGTGTCCAGCCAGGTGCTCACCACCACGCTCTAGAGCTCGGCTTTGGAGGTGTGGTTTGCGAGGTCTGGCTAGTGTTGCTTCCCAGTACCCTGGCACGGGAAGCTGCAGCTGCTCACTGTATCCTGGCCGTGTTTTATAAACAGGTAGTCAAACTCTTAAAGCGTGCCCTACACTGAATTTTTATGTGATGAAATTTTATTAAAACAAACCAAGTTTCCTTTTCTCTCCTGCTGTTTTACTTAAGTTGACCCTGTCTAGGTGAGGAGACTGTGACTACACTTAAAACATTACATTTTGAAATTCATTCAGAATAAAATATAAAGTTACCTCTGAAGGCATAGTTTTTCTACTGAAAAGAACCATTGCTGGGAGAACTATGTATTGAGGAGGAACAGCTCATGCCTGTTGGAGTATGAGTGTGAGCTAGAGTGGGAAGTGTTCGTTTACACTGAGGTCTCACTGTGCGGTGTTTGTTGTGAGTCACTCACTGCCTGTCTCTGTCGAGTCTTCCTACCTTGGACGGATCCTGTTGGCCTTTAGCATATCTCAAAATTCATCCATCTTTTGTGAGGGAGTTCACGAGAAGATGTCTTCTCAGATGTAGAAAATGTGAAGCATCTAAATCATAATGCCTCACCAGGCTACATCATAATGTGTAGTCATTTGGATCTGTCCTTAGATGGTATATGAGGCGTCATGTCCTTGGATATATTTAAGAGTACCACAATAAAATATGCCTGGGTTTATTGAAAGCAAATGTGTTGAAATAGCTGTATCTAGTATACTGCTGTTAAAACTGGAAGCCTTCAGGGATCTTCACACCATCCTGTTTCTCCCAGTGGGTGTTGTATTTGCACATTCTCAGAGGTTACAGATGCATTGGGTTTTGTGCCCTCCCATTTAGGAGCGAGTTGTTTGTCCTTTATAGAAGTGTCTCTCGGGAAGGGACACCCATGGGGTAGTGCTTTGGCTACTGTAGCTCAGTGTTTAGGCAGTGAGCTTTCTGCTTCACGTATAGAACAAACCAATGCCTCTGTGGGAAGGAAGAGCTTGCAGAGGTAAGCAGGACTCTGAGTGTGAAGAGTGTAATCACAGCTGTCCCTGGTGAGAGGTGGCACCATCATGGACTTTGAGTCTGCCTCCGGGTCACCTAGAGCTGACGTTTTGAAGCCCAGGACAGCCCTGTAGTGAAGGTAGGAATTAGTGAGTTAGATCTGTGAGTACCAGGGCAGTCCTGGGCTGGACAGAAGGGTGGGAAGCAGCAGGTCCACACTGTTGTCTTTCTGACGAGAACTTGTAGTTCTAGCCTTAGAGGGCAAGGGAAAAACATCTCTGTCCTGCCTGCTGGGGACACTCAGGACAGTAGATCCCTGATGTTGCCACTAGCAGCAAGAGGTGTTGCAGTGGGATGCTCTGGCCCCCTCAATTGAGTTATCACTCCCACATGTCTTCTTGGGGTGGCAGCAGATGGAACCCAAAGGAATCAAAATGCAGAGAACTAAAACACGAATCAGCAAATTTCAAATAAATCTACTTGGCTGGCTGTTCATATAGGGTAAGGCACCATGGTAAAGGGAGCATGTCAGCGAAGGGAAAATGGGACTTGCTCTGTTAGTGAAGGTTTAGAATTGCAGGCACTGGGTGGGCTTAATGCCACTGATTAAGCAGCATGTTGTAATTGTGGGGCGGTTATTTAATTCAATAAAAGAGAAGCCAGATCTTGCCCATATACTAGTCCTTTAAGGTTGACCGTGTTTTCCCAACAGCTCCAGAATCTGACAGCACCATGGGTACATGTGGTCTTTGGATATGTGCTCCTTATGCTCAGTGTCTGGCAGGCACCTCCCTAGGCTCCAGGTTGCTGTTGCTGCTAGTGGCTACACTTGGGGACTATCCGGACCTGAAGTCAGGAGACGGGCTCTGTTGCTGTATCCTGATCCATTCAAGCCAGACTGGCTAGACTCAAGCTCCCAGGAAGAGACCTCCACTTGTGAGGAAAGGCTTTACTTCTAAGCACTATGCAAGAAAAGTGTCTGTAAAGCTAGAACTGTTTACTTTCCTAGAGTGGCCAGGAGATCCCAGGGTTAGATCTGTAAACATAAAATGTCAGTGTAGCATCTCCCCTGGCCGGACCTTATGTAGTACTCTTGTGTATCTTAGTGGAGACTGCTTCTCACACTGGCCTGCGATGAGGTTGTGGTGGCTGTTTCCTTCAAGGCATGCAGAGCAAGGTCTAGACACTGGAAGCAGATGTGTGGCTGTCCCCAGGCTGCCTGTGAAGCTCAGGCTCACTACCAGTGGGGTCACCTTGGTGGAACTGAGAACTGAATTGTGTTCTATTTATTTACAGTCACAGCTAGTAAAGGTGTGTAAGATGGGGAGTGGTGATGATAGATTAGTTGTGATAAATTACAAATTAGAGGAGTAAATGGACATGCAAAAGTATTAAATCTAGAGACCTCTATATGAGTATACTATTTAGGGGAATAGTGATAACTGCCAGAAGAATGAAAAATGAGGATATTCAGAACCTTTCTTCTGAGGAGTAGGGCATGGTAGAAAGGAAGTGTGAAAACACATAGCTTCTAGTATGCATATTACGTTTATCCTATATCGTGTTTTAAGATAGCAATACTGGTTAAATTTTTTGTTTCATTTGCAATGCTCAAGGTCCCATGTATGTAAGGAAGTCTACTCAAATCCTAGTTGGAAACATTTATTTTCTAGTCCAGACTTTTATTGAAGAGATATGTCCTGATTGGTTTTTCATCAACTTGACACAAGCTGGAATTGTCTGGAAGGAGCTCAGTTGAGAAAATGCCTCCATCAGATTGCCTGGAGGCAGGTCTGTAGGGCGTTTTCTTGATTGATTATTGTCATGGGAGGGCTCAGCTCCCTGGGGGCAGTACCACCCCTGTGCTGGTGGTTCTGGTTTATAAGAAAGCAGACTGAACAGTCCGTGAGGAGCAAACCATTGAGCAACCCTCCTCCCTGGCCTCTGCTTCAGTTCCTGCCTCCAGGTTCCTGCCCTGAGTTCCTACTCTGACTTCCTTTCATGTAGTAACAGATGTAAACTAGAATAAGCCCTTTTGTGCCCAAGTTGCTTTTTTCATGGCATTTTATCACAGCAGTAAAATACAAACTAAGATAAAACTTAACTGGAGTACTTGTCTCTTTGAATCCATTCATGGTACCTCAGGAAATACAGTAAGGTGGGATCTGCTCCTCCAGTCATGGTTCTTAATCTGAGCAACAACAAAAAAATGATTCTTCATCCCATTATTGAACCTAACATTCTGTGTCTGGAAATAGTTGTGCTCTGCTATGGGAGGCTTGTGGTCTGGTCGGTCTGGTCTAGGCTTAAGCCAGGATCCCTAAACACGGTATTCCATGTAAGTGTTAATAGCTCTGAGGGCAAAGGCTTCCCCAGTGAGGTGTTCAGCTCTGAGGAGGAAGGTTTCCCCAGTGCAAGTGTTATAGCTCTGAGGGAAAAGGTATCCTGGCAGTCAGAAGCAAAGGAATACCAGAGTCACACTGTACAACAAGCCTCACACAAGAGGTTTGCTGGGAGAGACACGAGGTTGGCTGCCTCTGCACGGGCAGAAACAGCAGGGAACTGAGCAGGAGGCAGGCTTATATGGGGCTTCTGGGGGAGGACTTTTCCAGAGTGGGGATTGGTGGGATTTCAAGCCAAGCCCAGGCATTGGTGGGATTTGGAACTCGGGGACTGGTGGGTTTTTGGGCTCAGGGATTGGTAGGAAGTGGGCTCAGACCTTTTACTCTACATTGCAAGCATCAGATAAACATTATTGGTTACTTGGAGTTGACTCGGGAACTATTTATTGTCTCTTCTTACCCTGAGGGTGAGTTGGTAGGGGAGCCAGCTGGGAACAGCACCGGGAACCTCAGTCAGAAGCGCGGAACAGTGTTTCCTGCACCCAGGAAAGTTAGCTGTTGCCATGAGATTCAAGAGTTTTATTTTTCAGGTGGTGGTGAATCTTGTGTACCTGTCTCCAAACTTGTGTCATGTGACTGTGAACATAGATTCTGCCCTCCATCCTGGCTGAGACTGATTTGTGAAAACAGCTGGCCAGTCACTGAGGACGGAGTCTGAAGCAAGTTAGCTCTCCTTAATAATGCTGTTGGGAGTTCAAGCTGCTATTCTATCTTCAGTGCAGAGACTTTGAAGGTTAGAGGAAGTGGAAGGTGTCCGAGCTTGTGAGCCGTGCTGGCTGGGCCGGCTGTTGTTCGGTTTCACTGACTGGAGCAGGTCCAAGGGGCTGTTAGGTTGTTCCTGTGTGCTAACCCACCCTGGCAAGCACGTTTGGGGTCATATGCTCAGCCATGGAGATAGTACTGCCCAGTGAGTGTGTATGAAGGGAAAGAGGGGGTCATGGGAGCCAAGCCAGGGCTTTGCACCTCCTTAAATGCCTTTGCCACTCAGGTACTTCTTCATAATTAAGAATATAAACCTACATTAAAATACCATGTTAGAAAACACATTTGACTAAAATTATCTCAGGTACAACTAATGTAAACCACCCATTGAAGATACTAAGTACTGATGTCTCTCATGAAGCTCCTGAAGATTGTATTCAGAGAACTCGGCACTAATTGAGTGAATGGAGTGGGTGGTAAACATGGGGTGCTCTTCTCTGTTTCCTGCCTCAGCTGAGCCTTTTACTGAGTCCCCTGAGTTACTACTGACTGATCTAGTCATTTTCCATTCTTCAACAGAGAGAAACACCCCCTCATTATAGTACATTTCAGAACCCCAGTTTCATCTTGGTCAGGAACACCCCTTTCCTTTTGTGTAACCACATTGAATTAACAGACCAGATCTGCCTTAATACCTTAAATGCCTAGGAAATTGGGCATATTTATAAAATAGCTATTTTCAGATACTAGACTGTAAATATTACAGGCCTGTGATCCAATAGGAAGCCCTAAAATCCCTGCACCTTTCTGCATACCATGAGTATGCATCAGGCCAGGTGCATTAGTTTTGAAATCCCTGCACCTTTCTGCATACTGCCTATATGCAGCAGGCCGGAGTGCTTTAGGTGGGTGACTGGAAGTGTGCAGCAGGCCGGAGTGCTTTAGGTGGGTGACAGGTCGTAGTCATACAGAAAAGCTCTGAAATTTAAACTGGGGTGACCTTGAATTTGTTACTGAATCTTAAGATATGTCCAAGCAAAGTACAGTCAGGGAACTGTTAAGAATAACCTAGGTTCTCCAGAGTGAATCAGTTCTGAAGTGGCTGAAGAAGCCTGTGTACATCATACTAGATGAAGTAGAGAGGCATTGGGGTCAAGGCAAGGGCTCTCTAGATATGTTCCAATCAAACCTTAAAGTCTGGGGGCCCCACATGCTCAACAAAGAATTTAACTGCTTGTGGTACACCATCCAAATTGCTCTAAGGGAATATAGTATAACCCAACACATAACAAAATCATGTACTGTCCACCCCAGTTAGCTTTGCCTGTCAAACTTGACACAGCCTGGAATCCCCTAGCAAGGTAGTTCTAGTTGAGGTGTTACCCAGATCAGCCTGTCTTGGAGCATGTCTTTGAGGGATTGTCTTGATTGTTAATCTGTGGAAGAGGGCCCAGCCCACTGTGGCAGCAGCATCTCATGAGCAATGCCATTTCCCAGGTAGGAGGTCCTGGGAGCTGGATAAGCATGGGCCTTTGAGAAAGCCAGCAAGCAACGTTTGTTCCTCTGTAGTTTCTGCTTCAAACTCCTGCCCTTAATTTCCTTCAGTGATGGACTGTGACCTGGAATTGTATGCCGAATAAATGCTTTCTTTTGCTAAGTTGCTTTTGATCAGAGTGTTTTATCACAGCAACAGAAAGGAAGTCAATTGCCATCTAACCAATAAAGGTCTAAGCAATAAAGAACACGGTAGACTCCTGGGGAAATGTGCCCTTTGGTAAAGATAGAGAATCAGCAGGGGGTGGGCTCAAACACTCAAGGGTTTAAGAGCAAAAGGTAAATAAGGTGAAAGGAGGAGGGGGTAAAAGACAGAGCCACATGGAACACCCAGGGCTGAATGAGCCATCTTTGAAACAGAAAACTTGTAGAGTAAAATTGAAAGCAAATTAGACACCGAAGAAGAAAAGCTTAGTGAATCGGAAAGCACAGAAATAGAGGATATCTGAAGCAAGCATAGAGGAGGAAACTGCAGAGAAGCAAGGCCAGAGCCTCTGAGCTGCGACCATTTGATCAAGGGCCTGACAGAACCAGAGTTGGAACTGACAGACAAAGCAGGGAATACTGACCAGAGTTTTCAAAAATGGATGGAAACTAATGTGTTACTTTTTAAAGACTTAGAATGTACATAGTGACTTGTGGGTGGTGTCACTGGGAGATTTAAAAACAGAGACTTACATATTTTCTGTCAGCTCTGTTTGTCCACAAAACCCACTGAGAAAGACTGTTGTTGTCTTTTTCTCTTTTTTTGGGGGGTGGGGCTGCCACTCAGCTCCCAAATTAATCACACACAGAGGCTTATTATTACTTATAAATACCCGGCTTTCGCTTGGCTTAGTTTCTTGTCAGCTTTCCTTAACTTATCCCGTCTACCTTTTGCCTCTGGGCTTTTCCCATTCTCTTACTTATGTAAATCTTACTCTTACTTCATGGCTTGCTTTGTAGCTGTGTAGCTGGTCCCTGGAGTCCTCCTCCTTCTCTGGCTACTTCTTTCTCCTTCCAGATTTCTCCTTGTATTTATCCTCTCTGCCTGCCAGCCCCACCTATCCTTTCTCTTGCCTCGCTATTGGCCAGTTCTTTATTAACCATCAGGTGTTTTAGACAGGCACAGCAACACAGCTTCACAGAGTTAAACAAGTGAAACATAAACAAAAGTAACACACTTTAAAATAATATTCTACTACAAAAGACATTGCAGATTGACTACTAAAAAGCCCCCCCCCCCAAAAAAAAGACAAACAAAAAACAAAGAATCCAAACAACAGCAAAGAAAAACCATATAGCTGATAAGCAGGCATCGATGGCAGAATGGAATGGAATGCATGATGGACAGATGTGAAAGGTTTTTTGCACCCCGATAGATAGTCCTCTCCGCCAGTGCAGCAATCCAAATCAGACTGAATTAGAAAAAGCCCCAATTTAATAAGTAAAGCATTCCCGGATGATTCTCTGGTCTCCCCAGAGAGGAGACAGGGACCAGACCGGAAACCACGCGTCTGTTTTGTGGGATGCAGCTTATATACTCTGTGGGAATGGTCTTGAGCATCTCTGGGAGAGGAACCATGTTTGGCAGGCTTTGAAGGGGTAAGTTTAGGGAAAGAGATGAGCGAGGAGACTTGAGGTGGACCTTCCACCAGAACATTCCAGACTCTTTGGGTATATGGATGCCAGGGTGCCAGGGGCTGAGGTGGAGCTTCCACCAGAACAAGATGAAAATCGGAAAGCATAAGCAAGACTGAGTTTCACTAACTGTAAATTTTCTACACAATGTGGTTAAAAGGAAGAGATCACCAGACTGATGAAACAACTCAATTCGGAGCTGTTTCTAAGGGATGCTTTCCCAATTGAGGCAGGACAGGCTACAACTAAGAGACTAGAAGAATATATATATATATATATATATACCTTGCTGCCGATACAGAGGGAAGCTGGAGTGGCAATGAAGGGCGACATCCCATAACCACAGAGAACAGGGATGCTCCTGGGAATGATGGGCGACATCCCATAACCACAGGGAACAAGGGTGCTCTGGGAATGAAGGGCGACATCCCATAACCACAGAGAACAGGGGTGCTCTGGGGATGAAGGGTGACATCCCATAACCACAGAGAACAGGGGTGCTCTGGGGATGAAGGGCGACATCCCATAACCACAGAGAACAGGGGTGCTCTGGGGATGAAGGGCAACATCCCATAACCACAGAGAACAGGGGTGCTCCTGGGAATGATGGGCGACATCCCATAACCACAGGGAACAAGGGTGCTCCCAGGGATGAAGGGTGACATCCCATAACCACAGAGAACAGGGGTGCTCTCGGGATGAAGGGCGACATTTCAGAACAGCCGAGCATATCTTGTCAGGAAGACACAAGCCTGTGTTCAGGCAGCTCTAACAACAAAACTTGAGAATACACAAAGTGGAAAAAGAGAGTGGTGGGGGATGGGCAGGAGAATTGAAGCTGGCCTGGTATACATAGTGAGGCTGTTTCAAAGACTAGAGAGAGGGAGAACACACTACTTAAAAAAGTTGGGGACTTTGTAGTTGCTAGAGCAAGATAACCCTTGCAGAGGTAGGAAACTGGGGCTGCCCCATCTGGGCCTGGCTGCCGTCACGATACCCCACTGAGACACGTGAGATACTCATCAAAACCAAGTGATGAGCCATGAGTAAACCAAGTTTAAATTGAAGTCATGCGGCGTATCTACTGACTCCAACAGAACCAGTGACAGAAAACAATATGATAGAGCCCTGAATTCCTGGAAATGAAAACACCTGTTAGTCACCTATGAGCCAGAGAAGAATTTACAAGAGAAATGTAAAAGAAAAAAAGCTTCAAAGTGAGTGAAATGGAAACCCAGTAAACTGTTTCGGATACAGCTAAAACAGTGCTTAAAAGGCTTTGAAGAGCCTTGGCTAGGAAAGAAGTCCTGTCCAGAGCGAGAGGGGGCAACAACAGGAAAGGTTCTCAGTTGTCCCCGCCTTCGGGAGGGTGGCACGTGGAACAAACTGTGGGAATGGTAGGAAAATTAATGACCCAGAGCTGAGTCATTAGAATGGAAAAGGTGACCACATTGGGAGAGAGAGAGACCGCCAGTGTGAGGATGGGAAGGCAGCCACCTCCTCATCTCCAGGGCTGCAGATGACTCTGAGGGTCGCGAAGCTACCTAGCAGGTACTGTCTTGTGTTGTGGAGTTCACCAGCTTGTAGGGCGCAGGTACCAAACCAAACTGAGAAGCAGAAAGCAGAATGCCCTCACTTAATTAAATGAAATTTCAATTTATAGTTAGGGATTTTCTCACAAAGACCACCCCAGGGTATGACAGCCTCACTGGTGAGGAGAGCCTTGAGAGTATGGAGCATTCCCAGCACACCCTACAGGATCTTCATCGCTTTTCTACCAAAAGCAAAGAAAGCCATATGTAGGACATAACTCTGAAAGCATGTGGAATTCTGAAAGGTTCAGAAGTCACCAAATTCAGTAATGTGGTATTCGCAGCACTTCACACTTACTAGCCAAAAAGAAGGACAAATGGTTTGGTGATCCCAACATTGGCAGGAGAGACAGCAGACAGAACTCAGTGTTCATTCATGATCCAAAAAAACAATCTTACAAGCAGGGAACTTCTTCAGCCCACAGATGTTTCGGACTAGTTGTTTAACTGTGCAAAAATGTGTTGCATTTGTTTAATTATGTTAATATGTGTTGCTATTTTACCTTGCCTGCCCAAGGTGCCTGATTAATCCAATAAAAAGCTGAACAGCCAGTAGCGAGGAAGGAGGTACAGGTGGAACTTCCCGGCAGGGAGAGTGAGTAGGAGGGAGGATGGATTTAGGCTTGGAGGAGAAAGAGAAAGAGACACCAGGGAGACACCAGGGGCCAGACATGGAGGAAGCAGGAAAGTAGGTAAAATACATACAGAATGAAAGAAAGGTAAAAAGCCCTGAGGCAAAATGTAGATGAATAGCAGCAGGTTAAATTAAATTAAAAGAGCTAGTGGGACAAGCCTAAGCTAAGGCCGAGCATTCACAATTAATAAGTCGTCTCCATGTCTTTATTTGGGAGCTGGTTGGTGGCCCAAAGAAATTGCCAACTACACACCAGCTGCTCAGGTACCTCCTCAGCTGCTGCTCTGCCAGGAGAGGGTGTGGGCCGTGGTGTGGCCCTGCTACAGCTCCTGGGGAAGCACTGTGAGACTGAGTTGGGAGCCCCCCCTCTTCTCTGTGGTGGGGCTCCTTGTCTCCCTCCATAATGCTATCTGCCAGACTGCTGCTGTCTAGAGCCTGGCTCTTCCTTCTTAGAGAAGTACCACTGGGAAGGGCCCCTGGCATAGCCTGGGGGAACTCATCACACAGCACAGTGCAAGCATCCTCAGCCTTCCCACAGCACTGGCCTGGCCCTGGGACACAGTGGCCTGCATAGCTGCATGCAGTGTGAACTTGATTGGGGGGGCGCATTACCCATCACAAGTAGGTAGCCCCACAAATGTGTTCACATGTTTCAGGGAGTAGAGCTACCAGACAAGTAACTTGGGAGTACCCTACAGCCAGTTCTCGGTAGGGGTGGGGTGGGTGGGGTGGGGTGGGCTCACTGATGCCTGTCTGGGATCTGGATCATACTTTTGCGCTTCACTAGGTCGGGGCAGCCGTATTATCTGCTTGTCTTCTTAGAGACCTCATGGTCATGGTTGTATCAATGTGCTATTTTAGGACAAATTTCATGAAGCATCATTTATGCACTAAACAAACTATATGTGTGATTGCTGCAGTCTGGGCAGATGCACATTTGGTTTACAGTCTAAGCCTCACTGACTGATTTAATAGAGCAGCCGAGAGCAATTTCAAACACTTGCATGTGCTACAAATGATCAATCTTTGTTGTTTATAAGATAAGACAAAGCTGAAATAAGATGTTTATACAATATTGTTTAAATTTGATTAAATTCAATTCCTATAAAATGGAAGATGAAATGCCAGCACTTAGAGTTGGTCTCTAACGGCCACATCAGTGTGTTCCATTTTCCGAGCAAGTGGCTAGTTTTCCAATGTGAGAAAGAAAATGACATTTTCCAAAGCTAATTTATATTATACTTGGTTTTAAATAAGAAAGGTCATCACTAAATGATAACTTTACTTTGTGCCAAGTTAGCATTTGATTGAAATAAAAATGTCATTTTATGGTTCCATTAAGCTCACAGGGGACATTGAATATTCTGTGCTTTAAGAGTGTGTGCATGCACAAGACGCACAGGCTTGCTTAATCAGAGAGATTGTGCGTCAGGACAGATGTAGGAATGTCATCAGAGCAGTTTCTATCTTCTGTTTCAGACGTGTGCATCCATTACTGTGTTTGACTTTATCTTAATCAGCCCGTCCTGTGAGTGCAGGCTGCTCTGTTACCGCCGGAGCTCCTTGTACGGGGAAGCACAGACCTCACAGGCCGAGCTGCTGCGGGGGAACTAGGTGAAGCACCGCAACGTCACTGGTCTCTGCACAGCAGAGGCTGAGGTTTTAAAGTTTGTGATCAAAGCTGCATCTGGAAATGTGGGTCAGCACCTCAGGTTGTTGGGAAGCTACCTTCAGCCACACTGTGTGTGTTGGTCCAGGGATAAAATGCCAGTATGTATATGCTGTGAAGGCTGATGCAGGTGTGTAACAGCTGCTGGCAGGGGGCTGGTGGCACTGTGTTAACTGGGGGGGAGGGGAGGGCAGACACTGGACCTGTGCAGCCTGCCTTTGCAGGCTCTGGAGTAGGTCTTTGTGCTCAAGACAGCACACTTACAACATTCTTTCTGCTGATTTGTTAATGGATGAGTCTTTATACCAGAAAGGACACTGGTTCTGTTACCATTTTAATTAGTCAGAAATGTAATTATCTTCCCTTTTTCTTAGCTTCTTATGTTAATTCCTTCTAACACATTTCTAGTTTGTCTACTTGAGTCTTGCTGAGTTCCCTACCATTAAGATATGATTAGTAGGGGTTAGAGTAATGGCTCAGTGGTTAAAGGCCCTGGCTTATAATCTTCCAGAGGACCTGGGTTCAATTCCTAGCATCCACATGGCAACTCACAACTATAACTCAAGTTCCAGTGTGTCCAACTCCCTTACACAGACATGCATGCAGGCCAAACACGAATGTACATTTAAAAAAAAAAAAGAAGAAGAAGAAGAAGAATGTGAGGTGTCTTTCCATTAAAAAAAAAAAAAAATAGCTGGGCAGTGGTGGTGCATGCCTGGGAGGCAAAGGCAGGTGGATCTGAGTTTGAGGCTAGTCTGCTCTACAGAGTGAGTTTCAGGACAGCCAGGGTTACACAGAGAAACCTTGTCTTGAAAAACAAACAAACAAACAAAACCAAAAGTGGTGTTTGCAGCAGAGGAGGGAGAGTTCTGAACTCTCTTCTGAGGCCAATGGGTGGGATGAGCCACTTGGAGGTGCTATGCTTAGGCAGTCTTAATGAGCTCATCTGGAAGGGTTGAAGAGTTCCTTCACAAGGAGACACGTGAGGGAGATGCCTCGGCTCGGGAGGCTCCTGGCTGTAGTGCTCCTCAGGCCCTGGGTTTCCAGGTGCCATGCCGCCACTAAAGTGAGCTCCCCAATGTGAAGTAGGAGCAGAGAGGCAGTTTTCTGTATCAGGGGCCTGACTGACTAGCAGGCAGTGTGACTTTGGTCCCTGAAATAATATCCTAAGCTTGTATCTCTCCTTGAGGGGTTTGTTTATTTAAGATTACAAAATAATTTGTATGTCTGTGTGGCTGTGTGAGTTTTTATGTACACCACATGTATGCAGGTGCCCATGGGTGCTAGACTTGGGCTGTCTGTCAGCTCACAAATCACCACATGGAGACTTCTTCTTAATTGTAAAAGCTTGGCCAATAGCTTAGACTTGTTACTAAGTAGCTCTTACAACTTAAATTAATCCATTTTTATCCATCTATTTTTTGTTTTATGGCTTTATTACCTTTACTCTATACTGCCCATGCTTCCTCTCCATCTGACTGGCCACTCTGTGCATCTCCACCCTTTCCCCCAGCATCCTCTCTGCTCCCAAAATCCTGCCTAGCTATTGGCCATTCAGCTTTCTATTAAACCAGCTAGAGTGACACATCTTCACAGTATACAAAAAGATTATTTCACAACACTAGACGGTGTTGGATCCCCTGGAAGTGGAGTTAAGTGATTGTGAGCTGCATGATGTGTGATGGGAACCCAACCAGGGTTCTCTGCAAGTGAAGCACAGACTCTTAAACACTGAGCCATCTCCAGACCTCTTGGGAGGTTTCAGTTGCACACCATAACATGCTTCCTGTTTCTGTAGCTGCTCGGAGGAATGTGTCTGCACGCTAAACAGAATGAGAAGGTGTTCCTCACAGGCTTGGTTTCTGTAGTAGACGCCGTGGACTTAGGATGAGATGATTATCTGAAATCAGAACGTCTAATCACAAAGCTCTAGTTATTAGCCCACTTCATGTACGCTGCGTAGAATCCCAACTTTGTATCCCTTTTCAAACTATTCATTGTAAATTTTATATGTGTGTGTGCATACACACATGTGTACAGATGCCCATAACCAGAAGAGGGTATCAGATCTTACTGGAGCTGGAGTTCCAGATGGTTGTGAGCTGCTGCCTGATGTGTGATGAGAGGCGTTACCTGGGTCCTCTGCAGGAGCCACACACACTCTTAACCATTGAGCCAGCTCTCCAGCACCTCAGTGCATCCTATTAAACACGAGACTGTCAGCTGCCAGGTTAGTTTTGCTAGTTCCCCTTGGGTAGTGGCTCGTCTGAGGTAGAAGTGTTTAGTTAGGTCCATGTTTGCTAGAATGTCCCTTACTGACAGAATGACATGAGGGGCCAGGCTGATGGCTTCATCATTAGAGTGCTGCTCTGCAGGCATGTGACAGGACCCACCTGTGATCTCGGCACTGGGCAGAGGCATGAGATCAGCCATGGTGGGCTCCAGGCCTAGTAAGAGACTCAGTTCCAACAAACAGGGTGCATAGTGATAGAGACGACACCTGGTGTCAGCCTGTGGTGTGTGCACACCTGTGTGTACACTTACTACACCCACATGAATACATACATACTAGCCACACATACATACAGAATAAAAAAAATTTTAAAAATTGCATGGTGAGTTATTTTCTAAAAAGTAATGGATCCCATTATACCTTTTAAAATCATATATTTGACCTATCTGATTGTCTGTCTGCTGTTTCTGTCTGTCTGTCTATCTGCAGTGCCAGGATGAAATCCAGGGCTTTGTACATGCTAGACAAGTGCTCTACCACTGACTGTAGCCAAAACCCCTACATTGGATTTAAAGGCAAAAATTTAAAAACAAACAAACAAACCTAGAAAACAGCAATAATAACTAAAGCTGGACTAGAAAGTTTTGCATATTCTAAGTACACTCACCTCTGTACCCTATGTGACGGCAGTCCCGGGCTGTAAAGGCCCCGTCCCCATCACAGGGTGTGACACCGTTTTGCTTTCTTCAGCACATGTGTTGTACCCACACCTAGTGCTCAGTGGTGAGTTCTTCAGAGGGACTTCAGCTTTTGTCTCCAGGGTGGACCTTGGCTACCCAGTGGTCCCCATTGTGTTTTTTCCCCATGGGTTGAGACTCTGCAGGACCGCTTCCCAGCCATGCCATCCTTAGACATAAGAGGTGGCATGGTGGTGATGTGTGAGCCCTCATCTCGCCGTGCCTGCTGCCGGGCCCCAGACTTGGTGTGGGTAATGGGCCCATGTGGGTGTTGGGCATGCGTGTAAGTACCTGGTACACGTAACTGGGCACTCGTCCTTCCCCACAGACTCTTTTTCAAGGTAGTTATTTCTGTGGCGCTGTTCCTCACTCTTAGGTGAATGCTGTTAAAAATGACTCAAATAAGAAAGAAAAGAGACTGATTGATAGGTGTGCACATTCCCTCAACAGCTTTGGTAGCTCGGCTAGACATACAGAACCATTTCACCACAGAGGATGCTGAAGGAACTGGAACAGAGAAATGGTTCACCCCATTCATCACGTTAGTTGTGGTTGCTCCTCAGCATTTGCTAGAAGTCGCTTGCAGGACGGCCCTCCCCTGTGGAGAGCACAGCCTGAGGACCTCACAGTCCTTAGTAGATAGCCCATTTGCATGGGACCTGTGAGCACCCTCCCTGTACCTCTAGTTTGCTGGTATATGTACATTGTGCAGATGTCCGAAAAGCTGCATTATTCATTGTAGGGACAAGGACAAATGTCTGTCTGTGTTCAGTAATATTTTCAGCCTGTGGTTGCTTGAGTCTGTGGGTGCAGAACCAGTGGGCATGGGGGGTAACTACATACAGTCACAGCACTTAGGGGGCAGTGGGAACCATCCATTGTTTGGTCAGTATAAGAATTTGTGCCTGTCCTGAGTGGAATGCACAGAGACCGTAAAGTTATCAGGGAGCCAGTGGGCATGCTCAGGAGTCAATGGAAAGTCCCTCTGTCCTGAGTGGAATGCACAGTGGCCATAGGATTAAATCAGGGAGCCAGAGAGCAGGCTCGGGAGTCAGGCCAAAGCAGAGGCCCTCCGTCCTGGCGTGTACCCCACACTTGGCCCCTTTCCCTTCTTCTTTTACAGGCTCTTTGAGAAGCCACACCTCTGGCTTTTGTAATGATCTCGATCAGCCATGATTGACTTGTATTTACCACTCTCCAGTGGCTCCTCTCAGAAGCTCAGCTCCTCTGTAAGTAGTGCAGACCCCACGGGGGATTCCTGCCCAGTTCTCATGGAAAATGCAAAGCAGAGGGTGTGCTTGCCCAGGCAGCTTCTGCTTGGAGGACAGATGGGAACATGCTGAGGTCCCTTGCTGAGCAGGCTAGTCAGGAAAACTCCGAAGAGCTTAACACTTGACTGTGCCAGGACACTCCAGATGTTAGGGGGCACCTAGGGTGGAGGGGTAGAGCGCGGCTGCTGCACCTAGGGCACAGGCAAGGAGAAGGGAGGGTGGCCCTATGCACCTTGGTGACCTCACAGGCTTGCCTTGTATGAGGAAGTTGCCCATTGATTCTGGAGTGGCTTCTCTCTAGCTGGCCCTCCTGCCTTCACAGCAGCCAGAGGCACGCACGTTCTCTAGCACAGGGAACCAGTCCCTCTCTGTGTTGGAGTGAACGGCCCCTGGGTATTGGGGTTGCACATATCATCGTGTGCAGTCTGATAGGAGGCTTGTCTTGAGGGTGACTGTCTGCTGTCATAAGATGGCAGTGCTGGGAGTCCTGGTTCATTTAGAAGCTAAGGTTGGAGCATTACTTGAGCTCAGGAGTTTGAGAGTAGCCTGGGCAACATTGTGCTGACTTCTATTGCAACAGGAAGGACAGATGTAGTGGAGGACACCACGATCCTCTGTTGTCTTAGTTAGGGTTACTATTGCTGTGATCAAACACCATGACCAAAGAAACTTGGAGAGGAAAGAGTTTATTTGCCTTACACTTTAATATCACTGTTCATCATCAAAGGAACTCAAACAGGGAAGGAACCTGGAGGCAGGAGCTGATGCAGAGGCCATGGAGGGGTGCTGCTTACTGGCTTGCTCTCATGGCTTTGCTCAGCCTGCTTTCTTATAGCACTCCAGACCACCAGCCCAGGGATAACACCTCCTGCAATGGGCTGGGCCCTCCCCCATCAGTCACTAATTAAGAAAATGCCAGATTTTTTAAAGGAATTTTCTCAATTGAGGTTCCCTTCTTTCAGATGACTCTAGCTTGTGTCTAGCCAGGACAGCTACATATTGGAAACCTGGAAACTTCTCCTATTAATAAGCTTGCAAACTCCGTGGCTGTTTTTCAGAGAACAGAAAACTCTCTTCTCTGCTTCTTGCTGGTTGCTCTCCATTATTCGCTTTAGGGTGGAAAAAGTGGACTCCTTTTAGGGAGAGTACATGCATCACCAGGTTGTTTCTGTTTGCAGTAGTGGTCCATGCTACAACCAGACACTACCAAATCGGGAATGGGTGGTGCCTGGGGAGATGGACCAGTCTATGGTGTGCTTGCCATGCAAGTGTGAGCACCCGAGTTCAGTTCCCAGAACCCATTTAAAAAAGTGGGATGTGGTGGTGTGTGTTTGTAATCCCAGCATTGGGGAGACAGAGACAAGAAGGTTCCTTGGAGCTCTCTGAGTATCTGGGAAATACCCCCCACCCCACCCCGTGAGCTCTAGTCTCTTAGGAGAGCATATCATAACCCTGACTACAGCCGCACAGTGCACTTGCTGAGGGATGTAGTCAGCGGGTCCCTTGGCAGAACGCTCCAATGTGACTACATGGTTAGAATGAATTTTCAGGGGAATCAGAAAACCTGCACACTGTCCTGCTGTAGCGGTGAGGGCCGAGGTGAGTGTTTGCCCGGGGAGAGTTCTTGTGAGCTAGGGAGGCCACAGTGTGTGTGCTTCCATCCACAGACCTGTCCCCAAGACAGCAAACACAGGTCAGTTCTCTGACCTTCTGCATTTGACCTAGAGCAGTGGTTCTTAACTTATGGTTAATGACCCTTTCACAGGGGTTGCCTAAGACCATCAGAAAACACAGCTGTTTACACTACAATTCATAACAGTAGCAAAATTACAGTTATGAAGTAGCAATGAAGTAATGTTACGGCTGACGGTCACCACAACATGAGGAGCTGTATTAAAGGGTCTCAGCATTAGGAAGGATGAGAACCACTGCCCTAGAGGCTTCCCCTCCCCACCCTTTAATTCCTGAAAGAAAGGAGTAATGGGACTATAAATTTTAAGAAACCCTTATGTTGTTTTGAAAATTTTTAAAAAAAAAATTAAGTAAAGGGAGACAGTAGTTGAAAGCACATTTTAAATGTAGCTTTTGTCCTTGAATGTAGTATCCGGAGCCTGCTTTCCATGTGTATCTTACACCTCTGGCCATACATGACTGCCACAGGTCACTTATGTACAGTAGGCTGACTGCATCAGCCCAGCTGAGAAGAAGATTCTCAGGATTCCCTTAGGATCCTCTTCCTGTGTCCTCAACCACACTGTGTCCCAGCCAGACTGTGCCTCCTGCAGAGCTGTCTGGGTCAGTGTTCTGAAACATTGCTGTCCTTTGCCTGGACACCGGTCCTGCAGGCAAGCAAGCTTGTCACTGGGGGCCATGAGCAGAAGAGTCACCCTGCTCATGATAGTGATGTGCTTGTGTGAACTGCATCTAAGCTGCAGAAATGCCCATGCGCTGGCCTGCACCATGCGGCCCTGCACAGCCCTGTCTGCCATTCACACAGCCTTCTTCTTACACTCTTGTGCTTATGTTTTTCCTGCTCGTTTCCAATAATTGTAGGCATTTTTAGAAAGAGAAACATCATTTTGAGGCATTTTGCTCCTTCCAAGACAAAAATAATAACCAATACAAATGTAAACATTTAAAAACAAGGCCTGGTGCAAAGGCATCTCATTGGGAAGGGGTCCTCATCTACTCATTGTCCCCATGCAAAGAGTAAACTGCAGTCTCCATGTCTCACCACAAGTCAGAGGAAACAAATGTGGGTCGAAGACCTCCGTATAGAAGCCCAAAGTAGAAAGTGCCCTCCTGTCCTTATCCACAGACATTGGAGTACAGCCCTGTGCCTAGTGTTTATGTGTGTAATTATCTAGGAATGGCTTGTCATGTGCAGGAGGGTTAACAGATTTGCACACACTGTATTCTTTACATTAGAGGCTTGAGAATTTATGGGCATCTAACCCCAGGGGTCCTGAAACCCTTTCCCCCATGACTTGCCAGACAACAGCCAGATCCATCTAGATGAAGAATGTCTGTTGTCCGAAGATGCTGTTAAGGTGGGGTGGGGGGGTAACGTGTACAGTATGAGAGCATGACTGACAGAGGACTTCGTGTCTGCAGTATGTAGAGAACCCTTGAAGCTCAATAGAAGGAAAGCTAAAGAAATCAGTTGAAAAAAGAGCCAAGAGATTTGAGATGTCCTTGGAAATTAAAGAAACTGGTTGAAGAAAGAGTCAAGAGATGTGAGCAGATTTCCCCTGAGAAGTGGAAGGGCAGCAGATAAGAGCGTGGAGAGATACTGGCCATGGCTGGAGAGATACTGGGCATGGCAGGCCTGGGTGGGGATGCTGACATAGCCCAGGCAGGCCTGAGCTCTCCCCCCAGCCGTGGGCACTGCTGTGGGTGTGGGGCATCTGCAGCTTCGAGACTCTGCGTGTGAAATGATAGACATGATGTGGGAAACACTTTGGGATTCTCCTAAACAGTTAAGCGCCTGCCCACACCTGAGTAGTGTGGCAGCATCTGGACTGTGACTGCGGTCTGTGAGAGTCTCCTGCAGTTGCTTTTAGAGCTGGTGAACGTCATCCTTGTTCCTTCTGCATTGCTGTGTCTGTTCACCCGCTCCCTGTTGGTGCACATAGACTTGCTTTCCTTTCTTTGTTACTAAAATACTGTCACGAGGAAAAGCTTCACATACTGTGTCACAGTGTGCCACTCAGTAAGTCCCCAACACTGGGATAGCCCTGTCACTACAGGGTAGGTGTTCTGAAGGGCTGTGACAATCCTCTCTGCCTCTTCCTCCGACCTTAGGTAGTTGCTGATCTGACACATGAGCAGGGCATTCTGAATTTGTGTGCCTCACACATCCCTTTTCTAGCCAAATTGACATTTTAGCGTCTATTTGAGGTATTGCCCTCTTTACGTTTTTAGCCTGCTAGTTTTGATTTCAGGAGTTTTTAGTGTATTAGGAATGTGTGTTGTGTGCTTTGATCTTATCCCTCATTTCCTCCTTGTCCTCTCTCCTCCTCCCTACCAGTCCACTTCCTCTTCTTAAGTAGTTCTCCCCTACATGTCACCATCTTAGATATGGGGGAGGGGCAAGCATGCACCGTTTGTCTTTCTGAGCCAATATTTGTCTTTATTTCATTTAATGTAATATCTCTGGCTCCATCTACTTTGTGGCAGATGCCACAGTTTCATCCTTCCTTATGGCTGAAGATGCTCCAGTTCGTGTGTATCCCAGACCTTCTTCCTCTGTTCAGCTGCTGACTGTCACCTAGGCACTGCCGTGGGCACAGAGGTGCAGGTGTCTCTTGTCTGTGCTTTGACTCCTGGGTGTACCTGGGAGTGATCGAGCTAGACCAGACGGTGAGTACAGTTTTAGTTTCCTGCAGATGCTCCATACTGAAATCTGTGCTGGCTGCACTGGTTTAATCCCCACTGAAGTGTGCTCTCTCTCTGGCTTTTGATTTTGTTTTGGTAGTGTTCTTCTGACAGGTGCATTTCTCTGATGGCTAAGTGTAGATGTAACCAACCGTCTTATTAAATAAGAAACATAGAACGAATGCAAAGAAGAAAGCCAGGAAGAGGTCAGAGCTAAGAGCTAAAACCTTACCCTTCCTCCTGCAGTGGTCCTACCTCTCCGAACCAGAGCTACTTCCTGTGTTAAAGTCTTTATATAGAGTTTCTGTTCTGCCTTCTCATTGGTTGTAAACCCAACCACATGACCGCCTCATCACGGCCTGTCTCTATAGACCTCCAGGTTTTCTATGATTGTTATTGAGATTAAAGGCACGTGTATCCAATACTGGCTGTATTCCTGAATACACAGAGACTTACCTAGCTCTGCCTACCAAGTGCTGGGATTACAAGTGTATGCCACCACTGCCCTGCTTTCCTATGGTTTGCTAATAGCTCTGACCCCTGGGCAACTTTATTTATTAACATACAAATAACATTTTAATACAAATAAAATATCACCATAGCTAAGGGCATTGCACATTTCTTCATGTATTTATTGGTCACTTATACTTGACTTTCTTGAGACATGCCTATTCATTTCACTTGGCCCTTGTTGACTGGATTATTTGAGGTTTTTGTGTTTCAATTCATGTTCTTTTAACGTTCTGTATATACACCCACCAGATGTCTGGCTGAAGATCGTCTCCCATTTTCTTTGCTGTGCAGGAGCTTTTTAAATGTGATGTAACCCCACTTGTCAGTTCTTGCTCTTATTTCTGGGCCCTTTTGAGAACGTCTTTGCCTGCCTGTGTCCTAAGTTTCTTCTAGTAGCTCTAAAATTTCAGGTCTTAACCCATTTTGAGTTGGTTTTCTTCAGTGTGAGAGGGGATCTAGTTTGATTTTCTACGTTTGGATGTTCAGCTTTCCCAGTGCTTTGGTGAAGAGGCTCTCTTCTTCCTCTAATTATATCTTTAGCACCTTGGTTAAAAGTCGAATACTGTAGATGTGTGGGCTTATTTCTGGGTCCTCTGTGGCATTCTGTCGGCCTGCGTGCCATTACCATGTTGTTGTTATATGGCTCTCTGGTATAATTTGAGATCGTTATTGTGACGCCTTGGCCGTTGCTGTTTCTCCTCAGGATTGCTTCGGCTAGTCTGGATCTCTTGTCCTTCTGTGTGAGTTGTAGGGTTGTTTTTCTGTGAAGAATATCTCTGGGGTCTTTAACAATGACACCGGCTCTGTAGGCTGCCTTCAGTAGCGTAACCACTTTAACTACACTGATTTTGCTGTCTGCGAGCCTGGGAAGTCTTTCCACCTACTCAGCCTTCTTTCATTTCTCAAAGTTTTCTTACAGAAGTCTTCCATCTTACTGGTTAGGTTTATTTCTCTGTATTTTATTTGTGTGCTCATTCATTCATTCGCTCATTTGTTCATTCATTTCAGAGCTATTATCAGTGGGATTGCTTTCCTGGTCTCTTTCTCAGCTTGCTTGTTATTGATATGCGGAGAGGTTGATGATATCTTTATGCTGGTTTTATTTCCTGCCACTTTGCTGAAAGTGTTCATCAGATCAGAGTACCCTGGTGGCCTTATGGTCTTCAGGATGTAAGATCATGTCATCCCAGGTGGGGATACTGTGACCCTTCCTTTCCCACTCAGGGCCCTTCTGTTTCTTTCTCTTGCTTATTGCTCTGGCTCACTAGCCTTCTGTGAGTAATCGGAGATGAGAGTCCCCTTTGTCTCATCCTTGGTCCCCTTTTAGTGTAGCACTGGCTCAAGGTTGGTTAGGCATAGCTTTTATTATGGTGGGGGAATATTCCTTCTTATCCTGTTTTCTTCAAGACTTTTATCATGAAGGGAAAGTGAACTTTGTGGAAAGCCCCCTGCATCTTTTGAGATTATCATGTGATTTTTCTTTTATCCTTGGACCAGGTGGTTCAAATATTTTCTGCTTCCTTCCGGCTTTCCTTTTGTTAGGTAAAAAGGAAAATACCTTCTCCGCACTCTGGGAACACCTGACAAGGAGAGGGGGTGCTGTGTTCTGGAATCCCAGCATGCTCTGTCCTGGCTTGAATGCCTGTCCTGTGCCTTCTCTGTTGGTCTGTACCTCTTCCTCCTGAGGGCTGTCTGTCCACACCAACTTCACTCCCTCCACGCCCTTTTCAGTGATTTTTTTTTTTTTTTTTTTTTTTTTACAGACTTTGAAGAAAATAGGAATTAGCTATGACCTAAGTTCCCTGCAGGTATCTGCAGTAAGCTTACAGTCATTGTGAGGGTTTCATTTAAAATACTGACAGTGTGGGTTCATCACACACACACACACACACACACACACACACACACACACACGCACCACACACACACACACACACACACACACACACACACACTGTACCCCCCCCCCCAGCAAATCCATTGCTGCCCTCCCTTGGCTGTTATGTGTCACAGCGGTGACAGATGCTCCTGTTCTCTCATGGAGGCAGTGACAGTGTCCCGTGTCCCCACTGTCCCCTTTCTGTTCCCCTGGACAAGTGTCCCCACCCCCACGGCCCAGGGGTGCAGAACTCTGAGGCCAGGCTGGTGCTGTTGTAGGGATGGCACTGCCCTGCCATGCAGACTTGTCGCCCATACACTGAGCCGTGCAGGTACAGGGCTCTGTGAGATATGATGGGTGGAATGGAAATTAGACAGTCAGCTTCCAGCCGTGCTTTAAAATAGTTAGAAATATCAGAGTGCAAAGGACCACATCAGAACACAGGTGTTAAGGCTGAGCTTACATGTCTGTTTATTTAGGAACAGTCTCTGAGAAGGAAGTCTGAGGGTGGCTAGTGCTGTGGGGTTCCCCCACATTTTAATATGACAGCGCTGACCAGTGTACTGTAATGATACCTGTTGCCTCCTGTGGGAGGGGCTGTGTTCTAAGATCCCCAGTGTCTGCCTAAGACAACAGGTAAGTCCCGTCCACCGCCTTCCCTCTAGGTACATACCTGTGGTGGCATTGCATGTAGAAACCAGGTGCAGGTGAACACTGACAGCCGTGTAGACCGTCCCCTGCTGCCATGGGACAGTAGTGTGCACATCTCAAGCACACTGCAGGAGAGGAGATCATGTCCTAGGCAGGGCAGCATGGAGCAGATGTCACCAAGCTGCATCGTTGTAAAGCCATGAACTACTTCTGAGTTTCCCATTAGACTGCGCACATCTTGGGGAGCTGAGCCTCAGAAAGGGAAACTGGGGGGGGGGGGCAGTACCATGAGCAGGCACTGGTGGCTTCCTTTTAGTAGTACAGCCGGAGGGGTAGGCTCCGTAAGCTGACACTGGTTTATGCTGTGGATAGTTTTTCTTGCAGGTTTGGGTGAGGATTATGGTGTTTTGTAGTATATTTTGTTTTTGTGTTTGATTGAACTAGGGAGTTTTATTTGTCTTGCTTTTCTGTTTTTCTTGAGATATGACTCAGAGTTTTGAAAAACTGACCAGTAGTTGGATATGGTTTACAAAAATAATTTTTTTCCAGTAAGTTGGAATTGCCTCATCCTGCCGGGCTGTGCCCCAGAGAGTGCTCATCCTTTGTTAATGTAAAGCAGTTGCAGGCTAGCTCCTCCAGGAGGGCTTTCCTGGGCTGGCGGTTACAAATGCCAGCGCTTTCCCAGTGACCAGTGAGTATAACTGCTTCATATTGGTGAACTCGCAAGCATCCTGCTGGCTTAAATTGGTCACTTGGCTGTTTGTTTTTCTGTCTTAAAACAAACAAACAAAAACAGTGGGCAATTCCCCTCGGACTGGTCCCAAGCACACGATCTCAGAGTTCATGGTGATGGTGCAACAATGGCCTGGCCTAAAACCACAGACAGTGGGAGATGTATCCATGGCAGAGTGAGTGGGGAACAGGCCACGGCCAGGAGGCACAGGTGACTCCCCTCTTCCCTCCACAGCACTCGCTGGCTGAGCTGAGCACTGTCCCTCTCAGAGCTTTCTGCCTCAGCTGCCCTTCTCCAGATAACCAGGTCAATGTCAGTCTTTCCTCCATTTTCCTCACAGAGCCTTTGTGTGTCAGAGGAGGACTGGGTGGGGCATTGTGAGGCTCTGGCCCCTGCTGGTGAGGTGAGGCAGGTGACCTGGTCCACCACCATCCACTCAGGAGTGTGTGTGTGTGTGTGTGTGTGTGTGTGTGTGTGTGTGTGTGTGTCTCTCGTTTGGTCACTGCAGTTCTGTGAGCCCAGGTTTGACACATAACATAATGACAATGTGGCCTCCTGGGATTCTTGTGGGCATAGTGTTATGCTGTGTGGTGTGTAGGCAGCTCTCAGTAGATGCCAGTTGTGTGTTCATGACAATTCTGCTATCCTCAAATCTTGCGGTTTTCACTGTGTGACCTACTTTTGTTAGGAGAAATAAACTTTTCATGTCTTCATCTCTGAGTCATTGTTTGGTTATATTTTGGAAACATTAAATGTTTTCCCATGTTCTCTCTCTCTCTTTTTTTTTTCAATAATATTTTGCTGGCCAATGGTAGCGCCTGACATTTGTGAGAAGAGTGTGTGTAAGTGGTTGGGTTTGAGGCAGCGTGCATGTCTGCTCCTGAGCGCGCTCCACTGTGTCCTAAGCCCTTGGGCCCCTCATGGAGTGGAAGCCGCCAGCTCCAGAGCTAGTGAGGAAAGGACTCTGCATGTGTGTGCACCTTACCCTTTACTCCCCGTGGTCGTGGGCGGCTACCACGTGTCTTCCCTGTGGTGCGGTCCAACAGTAGCGTCTTCCATGTTACTCTCTCCCCATCCTTTGTTGTGTTTTACAGATGACTCATTACCATGCTCTGTTCCCCTCTCCTCAGCCTGGAAAGGATGGGGGTGGTTGTAAACTTCGGGGAGGTGCTCTGAAGGCTTTCTAGAAAACGGTGTAGGAAGGGATGCACAGTGTGCTGCATGGTCTGCGCTGTGCCTGTGGATGGTCTGCCACTGTGCCTTACTCTGAGTTGACACCCCTCGGAGGGGTTAAGACTGTGGCCTCCCTCTCAGGTCTTGCCTCTCTTGGGTCCACTGGGTCATGTCCACTGAGTCACGCCATGCCAGGAGGCAAGCCCCCTCACCTAGCTCACTGCTGCAGGACACAGAATGTTAGCCAGAGGCAGAGGAAGTCCAAAGCAAAGGCCTCAGCCTATGAGGCTCACCAGATAGCAGGCACAGGCCTCCTGGGCTCGGGACCTGCAGAACCTGTGAGGTGAGAGGTGTTGTTTTGATTAGTGGAGTCCTTTGCAGGCTCACTAGCTGACTACACAGACACGCCTGTCTTCCGGTCATAGTGGTGATGAAACCTTTTCTTGGTAAAGAACTTGGTGAAGACACTGTTACCACCAAGCTGAGTTTGGAAATCCTGTTGCATAATTGGTTTTCAACATTTAAGATGTGAGGGGGGGGGCAGTGGAGACATGGCTCAGAAGTTAAGAGCTCTAGCTTGCTGTTCTTACAGAGGATCCAAGTTCAGTTTTCAGCACCCAAATGGTGGCTCACAGCCACCTATAACTCTAGCTCCAGGGATTCTCTGGCCTCTGTATGTCCACTTAAATGGGTGCACGCGTGCACACACACACACACACACCACACACAATTTTTTTTTTTTAATGTTTGAAAAAAAAGGAGAACCAAGTGATAAACAGAGCTCATGGAGTAGCCCGGAGCCAGCTGATGGTCCTCACCGTCAGTGTGAAAGCTGTGTTTCCAGCAAAGCCACTGTATCAGAGGACCTCTCTCGGGCTCCTTTAAGGCTGTGTTCCTCTAGCAGCACAACTGTGTCATGTTACACACACACACCGCACCTGTTCGGTTAGGTAGACGAGGCAGTCGTCACAGAAAGAGACCAGCCTTTGATGTTCGCCGTCGTCTGTAGCATGCTGCTGTTAGAAATAGGGACTGAAGTGGAGGGTGCCACACGGGACAGTAGACATGGTCACGGTGTGTGTTGGCCTGGTGCCTTACGTTGGCAGCTTGAGCGAGCTAGCTGGTACCATGTAGTGCTACAAGGTTCCGTGGCTCCCTCTTCCTGGCAGCCTCTCTGGGTTGCCACTCCTGAGAGCATCACACTGACTTAGGTGGGTGTGTTGATGCCAGAGACCTGCTGGCAAGCTCTCCGCTTGCATGAGACGTGCAGAGTCCACTTGGATGCGTGGAAGCAGCTATTGTGAGGCAGTCATTTAGTTTCTGGATGCTCTGGAGACCCGCGTGGAGTTCAGCCTACAGACTGCACACGGTGTGCAGGATGGCTGGGCTGCTGGGAGCCCTGCGAGTGGTCGGAGTGCTCTTTGGCTCTCTTCCATTGCCTTTTAAAAGGAAGACTGTTCGTCTGGTCTGCAGGGATGTGCTTTTAAAAAGTGAAGAGTCTGACGTGGGGCTGATTACAGCTAGAGGTGTAGCCTGAGGCAGGGCTCTTACCACAGTTAGCAAGGCCTGGATTAGCCTCAGAACTACAGAAAGAGAAGTGAAGACACAGTGATGTCTGAACAAACACTTTGTTAAAGGAAAAACGTGCAGAGAAACATTTAAAAAGCATCATTTTCTTTGTAATGAGTAAGGCTTTAGCATGTCTTTCTCTAACAGTGTACTAGTAGAAAGGCTTTCACTAATGAATTCTGAAACTGTAAAGCTGTAGTAAGTGTTCTAATTTGCCGCCGGTTGCTCAATTGCCCTTGTGGAAATAATTGAATGTCTAACCTGTGTCTTCCTGTCCAGTCCTTAAACATTCTAGTTTTGCGGCGGGAGGTGTCAGGAGGGCGGGCCGCGCTCTCCCTGCTTGGTTCAGGACGTTCTGCTGCGGTCCAGCCAGTTGATTTTTCTCCTCTTGTGTTCTGATCTTGGGCGCCCCACCCCATTGCTTTACAACAGCCCGAAGCATGGGGAGTAGAAAGCATCTCAACACTGTAAACAGTGACCAGATTGAAGGCCAGATTGTCCTATGGTTCCGTGTGCTCGTGACATGGCGTGTTCAGGGCCTGCAAACATTGTAAAGGAGAGAGGGTGAGTCATGTGAGCTCTGGGCCCTGGTCTACTGAGAAGGCTCTGCCCAGCTTCAGCATCTGTTGCATGAAAGGGCATTTACTGCAGTGTGGAGCTCTCTGTTTAAGAGAAGGAATTTATGAGGAGTTCCTGGGGTCAAAGGTCACTGCTAGTCCTGTAGGTAAAATTCCTTGCTATGGCCTGTGTAGCTATCAACTCTGAGTCCATGTGCCAAGCGTCCCCTTTTGTTAGTGTGGATTCTTTTTCCTTGAAGTCCAGAGGGTGGAAAGATGAAGGACAAACAAACCAGACCAAGCGGGGTGCTTTCTACAGTTTACATCTCATACTGGATGGGCCCAAATTATGTTCAGTTGTTTATACATGATGCTATAATCAATTATGAATGTCAAAGCTTTCTTACGGGACGTCGTGTCTGTCTGCTGCTGTCTTCTGCACTTAGCAGTGTGTTTCTCCTCTGACAAAAGCTGGCTCTGCCCGAGCCCCTGCCTGTTTATCTAAGTTTTTTTGATGCCTTCCATTAGATTACATAACAGAAATTACAAACCAGGTCTGACATTTCCAGTATACTTTCGCCCTATTCCAATAACACGCAAATGTGAAGTGTAATGCCGTGATTAAATTGGTTTTGTCCATTTAGTTTGCGACTGCTGAGTATCTACCCACTTCCACTCTACTAGAAACAGAGACCCCGTTGAATTCCTCATGCTGTGAGACACATAGCAAGGAGAGTCCCATTTCTGAGTCCCTGTAGCTTTATGTGGACCAGCCCTAGGCAGTGACTAGTCAGTCACAAGTGAATGTTCGTAACCGTGCTTCATTCAGGTCGCCAGCACATGCAGTACTTTTTACCCTGCCCCTTTTCTTTCTGCGCACTGATGGTTTGCAGGTGTGATGGCAAGGCTTCAGCAGCCGTTTTGGACCCCTGAGCTAACAGATACCAGGTGTGGATGATAGCAAAGGAGAAACAGGGGAGAGTCTGACCTCAGGGAAGCTCTTTGCCGTCTTTGTGCATCCTTGAGAGAATTGGTCCCTCAGTTTTTGTTTTGGACTTCTTGGGCTTCTAGAAACAGTTAAATCACAATGGTAAAATGTATGCCTTGCCGAAGAGGCTGCATTTAGTACAGTGGGCAGTGGGGAGGTGGAAGATGCGCTGAGATCACATGGAAGTGCCGAAAGATGGAGCCCCCTCCCCGGGTGGGGGGGTGGGACAGAGATGACTCATTAGTCAGTGCTCACCCTGGAGGCATAAGCCTCAACTCAATGCAAAATATTTAAGAGAATATTTGGAACATGCATGTGAAAACGTGTCTGTCCCACATCTTCAGCGCCACCGAGCGAAAGTGCTGCATGAACCCAGATCAGCCCTCACCAGACAGAGCCCATGGGTTCCCCCATCCCAGAGGGCCTGGTCCCACCCTCAGTGGGAAATTCTGTGTTGTCAGGTGGTCAGTAGGTTAAAATCTGCAAGTTAGGGATGATTTTCAGGGATGAAAAAGTTGTTGGTTGGGTCTGGAGAGATGGCTCAGTGTTAAGGGCCCTTACTGCTCTAGAAAACCTAGGTTCGGTTCCCAGCACTCATTTGGGCAGCTCATAAGCACCTGCAACTGCAGCCCAGGGGATCTGGTACCTCTTCCCAGCCCTTTCCCCAGGAGACGCTGCAGCGAATTGGTGTATGGATGCAATGCATTAGCCCATGACCTGTGTTGACCCTAAATTGGGCAGTTGTGCCAGAGTCAGTCACTCAGCTCTTGGCCTCCCTGAGGTACTGACAGAGCTGAGACCACGTGTGTAGCCCTGGCTCTGCAGAGCAGGCTTCCTCAGTAGTGAGAACACATCTGAATGAGGAGAGGGGTGAGTAAGTGAGGGAGTGAGTGAATGAGCGAATGAATGAGTGAATGAGCATCTTCAGTAGTGTAGAGGCCTGCAGGAACAGTGAATGGTGTAGGGCAAGGCCAGTTCTCATCACAGTTGCTTTCATTTCTCCTGAGTTAGAATTAGCTTACAGTTCACACCATCAAGGAGTCTCTTTGTGAACTGAACTTGTCAGAATTTGGAATGGAAGCTCGATGGAACTATTTCTGGTGGGTGTATTCCTGGGAGCCCTGCTTGTCTGCTGCTGTCTGCTGGCATGGTATTGGCTCTTGCCAGTGACTGGGAGGAGGGCCTGTCCTTGCCAGACCTGCCTTGGCCTGAAGAATATCTGTGCTGGGTCCAGGTGGCCACCCACTCCATGACATGACATTCTTATGTGCTTCAGCATTACCAGTTGTGTGACTCTGTACACTGGAGTCTTGCTTGAAGCACATAAATATTTCTGGCCCTGGCTTATTTTTGGAGGGAATTATTTCAGATCATCATGTGCCCTTCTTCTCTCCTCCACCTTTCAGGAGGGACACAGAGATTGCCACGCGCCATCGGGATGTCCCTGGCCAAGGAACTCATCTTCTCTGCACGAGTTCTTGATGGTCAAGAAGCCAAAGCTGTGGGCTTGATCAGCCACGTGCTGGAGCAGAACCAGGAAGGGGACGCTGCCTACAGGAAGGCACTGGACCTGGCGAGAGAGTTCCTACCTCAGGTACCAGTGCAAGCACCTGAGTCCACCTGAGATCACTTCATAACATTCTTGCATAGTGCAGCATCCAACTCTCAAGCCGGGGCGGCCCTCTCCTGCCTCTCAAGTAAAGCAATTAAAATAAGATTGGAAGGTAATCTGAGGGCTGCACTGGAGACACACACACAGACAGACACATGGCATACATGCATCACACACACACACACACACACACACACACACACACACAAGTATGTAACTTCCTAGCAAGTTGTTTTAGCTTGTTTACCAACTCGTACTCTAACCTAAGTTATCTCCATAGAGAGAGTGAAGGTGGGCTGCTACCTCACATTAAAGCGTGTAGATGACACTGTCTCCCACTGAGTCAGGAGACTGAATGTGCACACTCCTGTGGAGGCCAGGGATTGCCGTTGGTTTCTTCCTTCATTGTTCTTCATATTACATATCGAAGAAGGATCTCTTTTTGGGCCCCAAGCTTTATAGTTCAGCTCATCAGTCCAGCCAGCGTGCTTTCTGCCTGTTTCAGCCTCCCCAAGTTCTGGGATTACAGGCTGGCTGTCACACCAACCTGCCATTCATGTGTGTTGAAGATCTGAACTCCCAGGAAGCACATTACCCGCTGAGCCCTTTCCTCAGCCCCACTGTGTTGTGTGATAATCTAAAAAGACCATTCAATTCAAAATAGAGCATCCGATTGACACTTGTCTCCTGTGGATAGATGTAAATCAAGATCTAAGAACTCAATTCTGTTCGCAGAGTATGGCCGTCTCTAGGGTAGGGATGGCAGCTGAGATACCACAGCATGTGAGCGTTCCTGTCTTCTCAGAGGGCATTTAGTTCTTCCCTCCATAACCCAGACATACCTGAGGTTATGTGTGTCAGCCCACCATCACTGCAGTTAGCTGCCCATGCTGAGAGGACACTCCTGGCTCTCCACGCTGCAGGAGAAGAGCTGGCGAGTGCGTAGGTGATGGCCCAGAGCCTCACTCGGAAGCTCCAGTTCATCTCCAGCCTGAGCGCCAGGCATCGCCCCTGGTTGGTGTGGTGCTGAGCCGAGCAGACTTCCCGGGCTCCCCTCTGCTTCACTGGGAAGGACAGGACCTGAGGAGTGCTGGACGTTTAAAGGACATACAGCTCCTGCTGCCATCAAGACCCAGTTTGATCGGTGACAGCCACTCCAAAGTCCAAGTCGCTCAGAAAGTCGGTTTCTGTCTAGCGTCTCGTGGTCGTTAGTGGATCTGTGGATCCAGCGTTGAGAATATGTGAATTCTGCTGAGGTAGTCTGCTAATTTGCCCAGGTTTTAATTAAAGTCTGTTTCTTTCCTTTGACTTTCAGGGGCCTGTTGCAATGAGAGTGGCCAAGCTAGCAATTAATCAAGGGATGGAGGTGAGTGTTTCGGGTGCTGCCGGGGAAGGACCTGCTACTCAGAATCAGCTTAGACATCTGTGTCGTTCCTCGTGCTCTGGAACGCAGCTGCTGCCATATTGACTGAAGCTGTTGGGATTCCCTTCAGGGCAGTAGCTGCAGAATTCCAGTGTCCCTGCAGCTTAGGGCAGCCTTGTTCTCTCTGCCATTGCTGTAGTGGGGTCCTCAGCCAGTCCTGAGGAAACAGAATCCTTAGCCAGATCACACTTCTATCAGTAATCCAAGGAGAGCCGCCAGCTCCATGCTGAGTAATTGCATTCTACCTGGAATCTTTCATGTGTGTTCAGGGAGAAGCACTGAACCCAGGCTGGTCTGAGGGTGTTTGTGTGTCACACTGGGAACATGACTGCAAAGGAGAGGAGTCCTGGGCTAGAGGAACAGTGGACAGTGCAGATTCTCATAAACTTTGGAACTCGCGCGTGTGCATGCTGGCGTGTGCGTGTGCATGTGTGTGTGTGTGTGTGTGCTTGCGTGTGTGCGCATGCATGGTGTGTGTGCAAGTCTTCATTAACCCTCACTGTACCCCCTACTTAGTACTGCAGCTATAGCTCCTTGTCAGACATGCCTCTGAAGCAGAGAGAGGCCACATAACTCTCCCAAGTTGCACAGCTCTAGATGGTGGGGTCAGGCTGTGACTTCAGGAGTTTAGTTGCAAGTCTCAAGTTGCACATACTTCTGAGCAGTTGTGCTATGTTTGAAGGAGTCTGTTATTTAGATTGGGGCTATTTAGTTTGAGTTTGTATTGGATCCTCCTTATTCTGCTAAAATATGTTTTTATCCCCAGGTCGACTTAGTAACAGGGTTAGCCATAGAAGAAGCCTGCTATGCTCAGGTATGTAACACGGTCACAGATTCAGTGAGTGCGCATTCCAGGTTACATCCATGCATGGTAATATTATCCAAGGGATTCTGTTTCTGTGTGCATTCCCATCCTCAGGACGGGATTTTTGCAGGGGTGCCCTGCCACGTGCTGATGGTGTTTGTGGCACATTGGCTGTTCCTGGGATTCTGAGCCTTCTGTCTTCGCTGAAAAAGAAGAGTGTATGATCATATTGATGGACCCCTCTCCCCTAAAGCAGAAGTCTTGGTCAAGGTCCAGTCTGTATTCCCCATCAGAGCTCACAAGAAAGTGTGAGCAGAGCAGGCCCTGTGCTGACATGGTCCTCACCCATGGGTCACGGTGGTGGCGCCCTCCCTCTGTCCTTTCAGCATCAGGTTAGGAGCCGAGCTAGTGCACTAAGACAGGCTTGAAAAGGTAAAAATGAAGCTACTGACAGAACTGAGGAAATTCCAAAAAGTCAGCAATGGAACTCCTCAGAAATTACAGCAAGATCACACTAATCCTGCACACCAGCAACAAGGGAAATGTGTGGCCATTAGCTTAGTAGTCAGAACATTTAATAAAGCATACACAAGCTTAGTAAGCACCTGCGGCAGAAACCGTGATCTGTATCACTGGATGTCCGTGTTTGAGGGCAGGACGACTCAGTATCACTCAGAAGGAGTCCTGCAGGGTGTGGTGATGCACACCTCTATGTCAGCACTCCGTAGGCAGAGGCAGGTGTGAATTCCAGGTCAACCAGGGCTATACAGTGGAGGGAGACCTTGTTTCCGAACAAAGACAAAACGTCTGTACATTTAATTCATCACAACAAGGATCTTGACTCCTTACTTTATGGATAAAAGGTTGATTCAGAATTCAAAGGTATCGAGCAGATAGCTCCGTGAGGCCAGAAGACAGAGGGGGGTGGGGAGGACCTGAGGACCCAGAGTCAAGACTCTGATGATGCTGGCGAACGAGCACATCAGTGGGTCCAGGGGCTGACTTGGGGGCCCCACACAGTCCAGCCACGGACACTGACCAAAGGACAACAGTACGGGGCACCTGGGCATCCACGTACGTGGAATGCGCAACCTTACCTTTTGCACAGAATGTGGTCCCGAGTGGACTGGAGAGTTGAGTGTGCATTGAGCAACTGTAGAGTGTGTAGATGGCACAGGAGGAAGTTCAGCCTTGGTTTGGGCAGTGTTGAGACCCCAAGAGAGGAGAGTGGTGGGCTAGACAGCGCTGAAAGGATGGGAAGGGGCGAGCTGGAAGGAAGTCTTTCCAAAACACAGATCTGGTGAAGGTCTCACATCCAAGACTCATCAGGAACTTCAAAGGCTGCACAGTAAGGTAGTGAAAATCCACTTTAAGAATGGACAGGAGGGGATGGGGAGAGATGACTGAGTGGTTAAGAGCACTGGCTGCTCTTTCAGAGGTCCTAAGTTCAAGTCCCACAGATCGAGAATGGGTAAGAGATCTGAATAGCTACCTTGCTGCATCAGTCACACCTAAAATAAATAAAGGAAAGAAAGAGATCTGAATAGATAAATAAATAAAAGAATGGATGAGAGAGCTGAATAGCCACCTTGCCATAGTAGATGGGCAGATGGCAAACAGCCTTATGAGCCTGTGCTGGAAATACTGAAGACTATTCAGTGTGTGTTAAATGACCAAACCTCACAACAGTGGGCACCAACACTCACCGTGGCTGCCAGGAGTTGGTAGTTAGTGGCCCCAAGATAGGTGCCAGTTTGAGGAAAGCCTGAGGGCTCTCTACCTTGTCGCCTAACGGTTGTGCCCCCTGAGTTTAACCAGATACGGTGAGAACATGTCTGCCCCAAATCCTGCCTCTAAACTCATTCACAATTACTAATTTAGGAACAACCAAGATGTCTGTCCTTCATGGTTAGGTCTAGTGGCACATGATTAAAATCCAAGAACATTCAAGGCAGTCTGCTGTACCTTGGGGCTTTGAAGGTAGCCTCCATTATACAGTGAGAGCCTCTCTCAAGAATAAAAGAAAAGATGTCCTTCAGTGGGTGAATAGACCGCCTGGACCTCATGCAGTGACGAGAAAGTAGGACCTGTCAAGCGAGGGAATGGAAACTTGAATTCATGGTGCTTGGGGAAAGGATTCAGTCTGAAAGTACTGGGTACTCAGTGATTCCAGACATTTTGGAGGAAGTGTTTGACAGGTTGGGGATGAGTATGTGGAGAACAAAGAATGTCTGGGGCAGCCACGCCGGCTGCGTACACTGTGGTGATGGGCAGATGACGTCATGCCTCTGTCCAAACTCACAGAACGCACGAGCGCACAGACTCTTGGGGAGGCGGCTGCTGTGTGTTTGGATGCAGGCTGTTGCCACGGGGATAGAGGGTGCACGGGCTCTCCACATGCTGAGCTTTTCATTTGTTTCACCTCTGAAAATAAAATGTCTCACTTTTTAAGTGTATTGGAAACGGAGAAAAAGTGCTTGGATTAAAAATAGTTCGGCCACACACTTTGGAAATTGGTTCAAAGGACAATGGCTGCTGGGCACTTGCTGGTGCCTTCATAGTTAATGCTTGGCGTGCTGTTGTGTGTGTAGATTTCAGTGTTTCATGTTTTGTCTTTCCTAGACCATCTCAACGAAAGACAGACTGGAAGGTCTTCTTGCTTTCAAGGAGAAAAGGCCCCCTCGCTATAAAGGAGAATAGGAGGAAAAGCCGTGACGCCCTGTAGTGCTGGAAAAGCCCGAGACGCCCTGTAGTGCTGGAAGCTCTTTCAGATGGGCTCCGTGCCTGGCACGGGGAATCTCAGTGACCAAAGTGGAGAGTGGGTTCTCACTACGCCTGGAGCTGGCCCTGCTCAAGCCACTGTGCGCCATGTCGTATTTATTCAGATTTATACAGCTAGCAGTGTCTGTGATCAAAACACATTAAAATTAGGTGTATGTTTTTAATATTTCCCATATATCAGGCTTTCGGTTGTTAATTTTTTAATGTGAATAATTTATATTGCACACTCTAGGGAATAATTGATTGTACGTCTACTGTGCTGCATTAAGAAAATAAAACTATTTCTGTATACCAAAAATGTGAAGTTATACCAAATACAGTTGCTGAGTAACTATGTACATACTAACAGACACATGTCCTTTGCCACCTGAGGACCTGGGATGGGCATTCTGAGTGGAACTCCCCAATGTCAATAAAGTCAATGGAAGATGATTTGAGAATCTGCCTCTTGCCCCTTGCCAGCTTTTCAAAACGGATCTCTGCGTGTTAGATTTCGGAGTAAAATGTCTCTGCTGATTTTGTCAAGGGATCAGGTGACATGGTCGCAGAACGGGTGGTGAGGGGTCAGCCCATCGAGGCTCTGCTTGGCTTAGCTACAGCGTCTTCTGTAGGGGGATCCAAGGGCTGAGTCCCTGGTGCTGGCTGAGGGCTGCAGTGGCCCTCCTGTCCTGCAACAAACACGCAGCCTGCGCGTCCCTGCTCTTCCCTTACGCTCACGGCTTCGTCCTGGCTGCTCTGCTCTCTGAGAGTGCACAGACGTGATTCTCAAAACTCTCAAGAGAGACACAGTGGGCTGACCACCACCTGGCCTGCACTTGCTGTCTGTCCTGATTAGGGTGGCAGCCAAGATCCCCCCTGCTGCCCGTGGGCCAGCTGCTCCTTCACTACCTCAACCACTGAGGAGGCTGCAGCTAACCAGCTGAGGAGCCTGGCTGTTAGCAAATCCATGAAAGTCTGCTAAAAGGATATCAAGGATTTATTAAGATATACAATGGGGAGAAAATGCACTCACGGATCCAGGACAACAGCCACTGTGGTCTTCTGTTCTGCCCAGGGGTGAATGGAACCAGCGGTCCGATCAACACATGCTCTCTTCTCAGTTTTCCCTCCAAGAGGCCATTCCCTAAGGCTGGTACTCCAACGCTATTGGTGGAACAAATACCCACAACACTTGGCTCTCTGGGAGTCTTGTCTGGTGTGCACACCTGGCCCTTGGCGGGATCCTGTCTGGTGTCCATACTTGTTTACTGAGAAAGCTGCTGAGCTCTTGATCTCCAGCCGGAAACCTTGGCCACTGGAGTGACCTTGCTTGTTTTCTTAGCCCCTCTGAGATACCAGGACCATGTTCTGTCCGTAGCATGCTAAAAATGTCACTTGTGTTCTCACTGGGCTGGAAATGATAATGGGAATGGGAAAGGGTGTGGATCTGTAGGCCAGGCTGCACTCACTGGTTGGTCACCATTTGATTTCCTGACAGGTGGTTAGCCTGAAGCAGAGTCCTCTAGTGACCTGAGATGGGGAAGGAGCAGGAGTACAGTGCTGGGTCTTGGTGGTTTTGCCTTGTCTGGGTTTTCTTTTGCTGACACTCCTGAGTCCAGCCATTGGCACAGAAAGGGACTAAGGGCATCGGGCACAGTTGTCCTCCAAGAGGCCGAAGCCAACAAAAGCATTTCACTTGTCTCAGCGTGAGACCTGCTGGTGCTGAGGGGCTAAACCTGTGAAAGACATGTCACCCAATGACTGTGTGTAGAGCATGCTTGGACTCCTAATACTTGAGAAGTGGAGGCAGGAGAATCAAGCTTTTGAGACTGTCTCAAGCAAACAAAAGGGTGCTGGAGAGGCAGCCTGCAGAGTGCTTGCTGTTCTTCCAGAAAAACCCGAGTTTGGTTCCCAGCACCGACACTGGGTGGCTCCCAGCTGCCTTTAACTCCAGCTCCAGGGGTCCAGTGCCGCCTTCTGGCCACTGTGGACACCTGCATATACATGCACACAGACACTGTATAATACGTTTTTAAACAAGGTCTCACTGTGTAGCCCAGCTGTCCTAAAATCTATGAAGACCAGACTACCCCCCCCCCCAACTCGAGAGATTTACCTGCCTCTGCCTCCCAAGTGATGGGATGTCAGGCCCATAAGGTGTATATATATTTATTTAAGATTTATTTCTGGGGCTGGAGAGATGGCTCAGAGGTTAAGAACACCAGCAGCTTTTCCGGAGGTCCTGAGTTCAATTCCCAGCAACCACATAGTGGCTCACAACCATCTATAATGAGATCTGGTGCCCTCTTTTGGCATTCAGGAATATATGCAGACAGAACAATATACACAAAATAAATAAATCTTTTAAAAAAAAAAAGGCCTAGTCTTAAAAAAAAAGATTTATTTCTGATTGTGTGTGCATGCACGTGAGCATGTACATGCGTGTGAGTGTGTGCATGGGTGATCCCTGAAGCTGGATTTGCAGGCAGTTGTGAGCCACTCAGTTTGGGTGCCTGGACTTGAACCCAGGTCCTCTGTAAGAGCAGCAAGTGACCTTCACCCCTGAGCCATCTCTCCAGCCCACAATAAATCCCTTTTTTAAAAAGCTAGAAGTGTTTAATCCTAGCACTTGGGAGGCAGAGGCAGGTAGATCTCTGTGAGTAGTTCAAGGCCAGCCTGGTCTACTGAGCAAGTTCCAGGACAGCCAGGGCTGCACAGAGAAACCCTGTCTGGAAACAAAAACCAAAACCTAGAAGCTCTGATTTTCTATGGTTATTTCTTTGACTTCAAGGATCATCTCTAGGTCTGTTTACCAATCAAGATTTAGCCCTTTTATCTATCAAGTACATCTTAACAGGCAGGGTCATTTTCCCAGCAGCACTTGGAATACTTTCCAGAGATGGGATGTGAGAAAATGTACCTTTTTGGATGGATGGCTGTGGCCCTATCCCTCAGTTGACCTTCATGTCCACTTTGGTGACATGCCCTCCATTGGCTCACATTTAGAGTCCAAAGATCCTGACAGGCTGACATTTTTAAATAATAAGCCCATTATTTGTCTACTGACCTAGTTAAATGTTAACTGACAAGTACGTTTGTGTTTATTGGGCTTTATCAAAAAAACAACAGATTATTTTCTCACTGTATATTAAAAATAACTGGTAAATGTGTCACAAAAGAACATACTTGAAAGTTATTAGTTGATAATCTGAGAAATTAAGAGCTATTTTACATTAATGAAGCACAGATTGTGTTTGGGGGGCAAGAAGGAGGGCTGTTTAAACCCTTTGCTCAAGATATCTGTGTGGTCACAGCCCCTCTGGAGGCTTCTGGAAAGTTCAGAACTCGCCTCCCCTCCCCTGCTGGGGTATGGCACTTGTGCCCCTGCCAGCTGGTGATTGAATGTTTTCTGAATTTCAGGGCAACAGGCAAACACTGGACCTGACAGGGAAGGTGAGATGATCCAAAGCCAGTGCACACAGATGCCCTGGAGGGGCCACCCTGTCTCTTGTCCACATTTAGAAGAGGTGGGTGGTAAGATGGCTCTTCCTTGGTAAGTGACAGATCTTGAGGACAACTGCTCACAGGAACCAGCATGGCTGTTCTTTGTAAAAATCTTAACAAAAGCAGCATTGGGCAGCTAGTGTGCCTGAGTGGTAGACAGAGTGCGTTCTTCAGCATGCATGCAGCCCTGGGTTGGACTCCCAGCACCACAAAATACAAGGTGCTTTATGTAGGTATGTTGACACACTCTCATGATAACTGAATTAGGAACCTGCCCAGTGCTTTTCAAGCACTGTGTGGCTCTCCATGACAGTCCTCCAAGACTCAGACTCTGGGCCTCCTGTGGTGCCCAGAGGAGACCAGCACATTGAACCAACAAGTCAGGGAGTGAGCCCAGAACCGATGACTCAGCACTTTCTCACTTGCAACCAGCTGGATAACAGAACCACAGTAAGGCTAAGGCTGCCATGGGTGTGCCATCCACACGGGGACACGTGTCCTTTGCCCTGATCGCTCAGTCATCATGACCTGGAGAGATAAAGGAGGTGTGCTTATTGAACACAAGCAGGTGACAGAGTTGACGCTCCTTGACATTCCCTTGCCCCGGGTGCTGCCCATATTCCCACCCTAGTGCCCACAAAGACCCCTGAGAAGTGCATTATCTAGTTAGTTTAATGAACAGAGTCTGGAGTGGAAGCTGTGCTGGGTGTCTGTGTGCAGGGCCCTGGTGCGTAATGACAACAGTATGTTGAGAGGTGTGGGGGATGCTGATGGTGGTTCGGCCGCTGCCATGAAGCCCACTGACCTGGCCTTACATCTCACTGTGCCCCTACTCCACACTGGGACAGGTGTCAAAGCCTGAGAGCCACACTGCTCAAGAAGGAATCCTGTCTGGACCAGCCACCCTGGGCACGTTTTATCAAGGTTGACATGCCTCATTCCCCCCAACTCCCTACCCCTGTCATGCTGGATGCTGTGCCCAGTGTCTCCCCCTAGGTCATGCTGGATGCTGTGACCCTCCCTCCTCCCCCACAGGTCATGCTGGATGCTGTGCCCAGTGTCCCCCCCACACACACACAGGTCATGCTGGATGCTGTGCCAGTGTCCCCCACAGGTGCTGGATGCTGTGCCAGTGTCCCCCCACACACACAGGTCATGCTGGATGCTGTGCCCAGTGTCCCCCACACACAGGTCATGCTGGATGCTGTGCCCAGTGTCTCCCCCTAGGTCATGCTGGATGCTGTGACCCTCCCTCCTCCCCCACAGGTCATGCTGGATACTGTGCCCAGTGTCCCCCCCCACACACACAGGTCATGCTGGATGCTGTGCCCAGTGTCCCCCACACACAGGTCATGCTGGATGCTGTGCCCAGTGTCCCCCACACACAGGTCATGCTGGATGCTGTGCCCAGTGTCCCCCCCACAGGTCATGCTGGATGCTGTGCCCAGTGTCCCCCCAGGTCATGCTGGACTCTGTGCCCATCCCCCCCAGGTCATGCTAGACTCTGTGCCCATCCCCCCCTGTCATGCTGGATGCTGTGCCCATCCCCCCCACACAGGTCATGCTGGATGCTGTGCCCATCCCCCCCAGGTCATGCTGGATGCTGTGCCCACCCCCACAGGATTTTATTATGTAGCTCTGTCAGGCTTTGAATTGACAGAGGTCAACTCACCTCTGCTTCTCAAATGCTGGGCTTGAAGGTGTGACTCACCATGCCCAATCCTGTGTCCAGTTCTTAATGTCCTAGTTTTGGGGTGATCATGGAGTCACTGGTTTTCTGAGGGCACCCAGGAACTCTAGGGCAAGCTTTGGTGTACAGATACCAACAGTGAAAGCACAGGCTAAGCGTCTTCTTTGGTCAGGGGTCTGCAGTTGCTGCTCCCAGAGAGTCCCAGTCACACTCACCCATTTTTAGTTTGTTTGTTTGATCTGATTTTGTAGTTAGTATGGCCTCAAACAGCTGTTGACGGTACTGTTTGTGTTTCATATTTCAGAGGAGACCAGCTGGGCAAGGAGGTGGCCTTCACAACCAAAGCCAGTTTGGGGACATGTGTAAGACAGAGGCCCTGGCAGCAGTGGCCACACTTCACCACACTTATGTTTGCAGGGCCCTGCAGGATGAATTGGGGGTCCTTAGAGGCTGTCGGGGTGGGAGGAAGTCACTGCACAGCAGCCTCCAAGTCACTAGAAATGAGAATTGAAGGGAGCAGGAGAAGCAGCTTGAGACACCCATCCACACCACCCTATAAACAGGAAGTAGACTGTCCCGGGCAGGGCTGCTGGGCAAGGACGCTATTAGTGGAAATGGGGGCCAGCTCTTGTGGAGGGCACCAGCTTGTTGCCTCAGCGTGGATGAGAACTGAGATGTGAAGTTCTGCCTTTGTGGCAGATGCTGGCCTCAGATGGCAGGATTGGAGAGAGGTAGAGGGCAGTCAGGCCTTAGAAGTGAGAAAAATAAGTATGGCCCAGGAGGGGTCTGATTGGCCACTGTGCTTTGTGGGATTTTAGCCTAAGAATTGGCACCATTGCGGGCTCAATAGCCCAATGGGTAAAACCTGTGAGTTCAGGTCCTAGAACCCACATAAGACATCTGGATGTGGCGGCATGCTTCCGACCCCAGTGTTGGGGAGTCAGGGATGGGGGATCCGTGGGGCTCACTGGCCGGCCAGCCTGGCATTTTTGATGAGCACCAGGCCAGTGAGCAACCCTGTGTCACAAAACGAGATGGACAGACAGTGTCTGTGGAACAATGGTCAAGGTTGTCTTCTGGTCTCCACATGCATGGACACACCTGAATACAGACCTGCATCCTCCTGTACACCCATGTATCTAAGTGGCGTGTTTACAGTACCAGTTTGGGGGGTGGGGCTGGGCCTATGTATTGCCTTGGAGAAAGCACTGGATTTCCTCATCAGCCACTGGCTTTCATGTGGCTGCCTTGCTGTTTCCTTTGTCTCGGGGACCACCTGAGCAGGCATCAGGCTGGGCCGAGAGCAGGCAGGTCTCCTGCCTAGGGCTCTGTCCACTCTGGAATCTTCTGCCAAGATGGATGGCTTCAGTTGCGTCAGCCTCTGAAGTATCTAGAACAGCTCAAGGCTCTGCCTGCAGCTGTGGGAGCCGTTTCAGAGCAGGCGCCCGCACCTCCCACAAAAAGCAGCAGCTGAGGACCGAAGGCATTTGGTGGTGATGTTCACCATAGAAGGTTCTAGAGACATTTGAAAGTTGGCAGCTGCACCCTCTTGACCTTTTCAGACATAATGAGTCACTTTCACTTTCGGCCTCTGAACAGGTTGAATGAATCTTTTGTGCAGTCTGCAGAAAGTAAAGTGTTGGGGCAAGCAAGATAAGTCCAGTTCCGAGCAGCCGCTCCCTCGTTGAGTAATATTTCTGCTTAAGTTGTCTGATAAAAATGCTTTTTATGAAGCCTGGAACTTGCTTATTAAGAGGGCCATCGTTTGAATGCATTAAGACGTAACTACAAGATTTATGTGACATGTTGTAAGAGACCGGCAATGACAGCACCGTTTAACTTGACAGGAAATCCCGATGATGGACAGCTATGATATAGTGCTGTATTCTTGTTTGGGGGACAGGATCCCTTGTAGCCTGTGCTGTCCTTGAACATACCGTGTATTGGAGGATAACCTCGAACTTCTGGTCCTTCTGCCTTCATCTCAGTGCTGGAATTAACAACTTTCACCACCACGTGCGGTTTATGGGGTGCTGGGGCTCAAATCCAGGGCTGTGTGAATGCAAGGCAAGCGCCACACCAACTAAACCTCATCTCCAGCACACGTATCCTGAGCACCCCGCAGTGGCATGCTCAATGCACGGGATTACTCGCTTTTGTATCTAATCTCTTTGCAAATGTGTGGTGTGTGGCTTGGGATTGTTAATCTGCTGTTGAGAAGTGATGAGTGGTGGTGTCTCTCCCGGCCCACCGGTGACACCAGTGCCCCCAAGAGCAGATGTGAGGCAACAACACAAACCCTCGGGGCTCACACCACTCCCCACGACTGCGGTGTCTGTATGCCCACGTGAGCATCCTGTGTACAGACAGCCGTGTCTCTTGAGTTTCCTGAAAAAGTTGAGCAAGTTTAGAACTTTAAATTGTGTTAAATTGCATTTCCTCAGGCGTAAGGGCTGAGGTGCTAAGAAAAAGCAGCAGCCTTGCCCCTCCCCCAACCCTGCTCCTCCGGCTTTGTGGTCTGCTACAGATGGAAGGGGGTGCCACGTGCGCACAGCACAGCTCAGCGTGTCTGCTCACCAGCGTGGGGTACCCAGGCCTGAGCCTCCTGGACTTGAACCCTCCACAGGTACCCACACGCTACTCCCACCTACCACACCCTGGGGTTCAAGGTGGAGGAGAAGCCATCTCAGTTGGGGGTTCTTTTTTGAGTAACTCATACTTGACAAAAGTCGCCACCTAAGTGTACAATGGAGTGTTTTAAATAGATTCAGAGTTGTGTAACTGTGGTTGTGACCCAGTTCCAGGGTGTTTTCCTTGTGCCCTGAACAGGCTCTGGCTAGGACTCCAAACATTGTATTGAGTAAGAGGAGAGAAAGTGGGGTATGCTTGTCTCAGTCCTGATTTGAAAAGAATGTTCCAGTCGCCTTGGCTTTCAAGTTGTGACAGACTGAACCCCTGAACTGTGAGCCAGGAAAGCCTCCCCTTTACCTGCTTTTACCACAGTAACAGGGAAAGGAACCAAGACAGCTCAGAAAATAATAGCGAGACTAGACGAGGATTGTGTGGAAGTCAAGTCATCCGAACAAGGGAGCATTGACAGATGTCTGACAGGCAGCAGAACTGAGGGCATTGGATTAATCCTGATGGATTAACGTGGAGGACATAAAAAGAACCAAACGATAATCAATACAGGCCAGTTGAAACGAGCAGGGATTTCTCAAAAAACAGAGTATAACTGGTCAGTAAATACCTGAAAAATGTTCAACATCCACAGTCCTTAGAGAAATGCAAACCAAAACCACACTGAGAGCCGGGCAGTGGTGGCGCACGCCTTTAATCTCAGCACTCAGGAGACAGAGGCAGGCGGATCTCTGTGAGTTCGAGGCCAGCCTGGGCTACGTAGTGAGTTCCAGGAAAGGAGCAAAGCTACACAGAGAAACACTGTCTCAAAAAAACAAAACAAAACAAAACAGCAACAACAACAACAACAAAGCCACACTGAGATCCCATCACACCCCGTGATAGCTGTCCTTAAGGAACAACTGAGGGTGGGATGTAGGGCAAGGGGAAGACGCTGCTGCTGAGAACGTAGGTAGTCCCGGCCCTGGAAACTGCTATGGAAGATCTAACTGTGTCCCTCCTAGATAAAGTCATGAACAAGGGAGCGGCTGCTCGCCCGTGTCCACTGTAGCACTGTTCTCAGCAACCACGTTATGGAGTCAGCCTCTGTCTAGCAATGGAGGAAGGGATCCAGAAAGTGTGATATACATTCAAGACTGTTCACACCCAAACAAAATGAAATTACGTCATTGACAGGGCAATGGATTGGACAGGAGATCACTGTACTAATCTAAACAAGCCAGACGAACATTGTGTGTTTTCCCTCATATACTTCAAATTTTACACACTCGCAATGCAAGTGGAAAGGGAATTGCCTGGGAAAGGGAAGGGTACTGGTGGGTGCAGGGGAAAAGGAGAGTGAGGTAATGGAGAAACAATGCTGAAGTACATGATATGGTTGAACAAAACATTATGAAAACCTCTGCTTTGTACAACAAATGCACATGATTTTTTTAAAAAAAATCATATTTACTTTATGCATAGGAGTGTTTTGCCTACATGTTTGTCTGTGCCACACATGCATGCCTGGTTCCCACAGAAGCCAAAAGAGTGCATTGGATCCCCTGGAATGTGAACTGCCATGTGGAAGCTGGGAATTGAACCCGGGTCCTCTGGAAGAGCAGCCAGTGCTCTTAACTCTTGAGCCATCTCTTCAACACTTACACTATTTTTAAAGAATCAAAAATCCAGGAAAGTTTAAGGTAGTCCAGTAACTGAGTTTTTGTCAGAAGTGAGTTCTCCAGGGTAGAATGAAAAGGCACCGGAGACTCACACTCAAACGAAAGACATGAGCACCAGTTAAGGTGCAAAATGCACAAAAGACAGTGTGAGCACATCCTTCACGTGCAACTTCCTTTCCTCTAACTGGAATTAAAAGATGACGACGTCACAGAGCCGTCGTTCTGCAGCTGTTCTGATGGCCTCGTGATGCACAAGGACTTAATTGTGAAACCGTGGCGCTCAGAGGAAGGGGGAGGGGTACGAGGCTGCCCATAAGCAGCACTTTTATAGATGGGTGAAATTAAGTCGGCATCAATCCAAAATAGATTTTATAGACTTATAGACGGAGATAGTAATTGTAATTTCCAGAAAACTCGTTAACAAATCAAGTATGTATAGCAAAAGAAATGACAAAGGAATCAAATGCTGTATTAGAAAAACAGAGAATGCAGATGTGGGGAAGAGAAGGAAGAGGAGGAAAAAAGGGACAATGAGAAGAGGGGAAGAGAGAAGAAAGAAAGAAGGAAAGGAGGAGAAAGAAGAAGAGAGTGAGAGGAAGAGGAGGAAGCAGGAGTTGCTGCTGTGACATTTAGATCTACAACCACAAATGGCAGGACGGAGTCCACGTTAAGATGAGTGACATAGAGTGTCAGCAGTTAAGCTCCCATTCCAAAGGCAGAATGGGTGGAATGGTGCAAATATGGACACAGCTAATGCAAGGCTCTAAAGTAGTGGGAAGACTGCTGACTGATGAGGAGGGCATCGGCAACTAGGAACTGTTGGGTAGTACATCTAACAATAAGAGCTGCAGACTTCAATATCTCATTTTCAAAAGCCGCTAGAACTGGGCAGCTCCGTAAGGAAAGGAAAGGATGAAACAAGACTCCAGCTCTTCTCAATAGATGCCTGCTGAGCATTCCATCCAGTAACAACAGAACAGGGCATGCAGCCTTCTCCAGGACAGAACATACATCAGCTGGAAAACAAGACTCCTTGAGAAAGTATGCTTGTCAACTATAATGAGATGAAATGTGTTGGGGCCCCCAAGATTCCCTTCAACTCTGGTCATCTTCTGGAGCTGCAGCATGCAACACACTCATGGCAGTGATTCATTACCAAGGAATGTGTTGCCCAGCAGCACTGGAGGAGGCACAGGACAAAGGTTGTGGGAGAAAGGCTGCATCCAAGGATCTTTCTGCTGGGGAGGTCACATGGGATGTGTTTAGTTCCAGGAATGGTTTGTATAAAGCTTGTGTGAAACTCTGCCAGCAACTTCCTGGATGTTGAGAGCCCAGGAGTCTGGCTGGGAGCATCACACACAGAGTCTATGCAAGGACCACTACAGTCCAGCTTCCTAAAAAGAAAGGGTGATATTAAATACGTTATTTGTACAGTTAAGCATAGCTCCTCTTAGGATTTTGAATTCTTTTTCTGGTGTCTCAGTGACTTCCTGATCTGTGGTTTCAGTCAACGAGGAACTATGGCTGGACTTTGAAAATGTTATGCTTGCTTTTTCTGTTTTAGTATCTGTATCATGCATGATCTGTGCATCTGTTGGGATGAATGCATCCTAGTTTTTAGATTTTCTTTTCCCTCCCTTTTTATTTGTGTGGGTCTTCTTAGCAGCTAGTATCCACGGGGATTATGATCCCCATAGACAGCTGTAATAAGAACACCGATTGGACAATAATCCTGGTACTAAAATGCAGAATGAGGCAAATAGGAATTTTAATGAAACTACCATTGGTGTTAGGAAGCAAAGGAACTCAATTTCTCATAGGATAAATGGAATCAAAAGATTATTAAGGCTAAAGATAGGTATAATGAAAAGAGCCTGGAGAGCTAGCTCGGGTGGGGTGATTAGTGCTCTTACAGAGGACCTGAGTTTGGTCCCAGCACCCACATGGAAGCTCACAACCACCTGTAACTGCAGTTCCAGGGGATCTGATGCCCTCTTCTGACCTCTGAGGACACTGTATAAATATGACGCACACACTTAGGCACACACACACACACACACACACACACACAGACACATTAAATGAATGGATAAGTAGATGGTTTTGTTTGTTTGTTTGTTTGTTTTGTTTTTTTGAGACACAATTTCTCTGTGTAGCTTTGGCTGTCCTGGAACTCCCTCTGTAGACCAGGCTGGCCTTGAACTCACAGAGATCCACCTGCCTCTGCCTCCCAAGTGCTGAGATTAAACGTGTGCCACCATTGCCTGGCAATGGATGGATTTTTTTTGAAAAGGAAGTAAAAAGAATGGGGAGTGGGGAAAGGGAAAAGGAGGAAAGAAGGAATGAGAAGATAAGAATATAGGTTAAAGATAATAGAGATAATGGAGGTAACAGTCTTAAAACCTAATCAAGCAAGATAAAACTAAAAGCAATTAAAAATACAGATATGAATTTAGAATAAGAAGAACTCAAACTAAAAATAAAATTACTAATAAAAATAACATTACTAATTTCTTATGCTGGGTTGAATGTATGTCCCCCAACCTCTGCATTGTCTTTTCTAGTCAGCACCACCATCAGAGAACAGCCTGTGTCTCTAGGTTCAAGCACATTGGATCCAGTGGGGGGGTGCGAGCTGTCTTCTCCTTGTCTTGCCAAGGTAGGTTCCTGCTCAGAAATCGGCCCTCAAGAGGTTCCCAGCCCTTGGCATGGAATGCCACCTCAGCACAGTGCCTATCCTGGCGGCTTTTGTCCTCTCTCTCTGTGCTTTGTGGCCAGACTTTTCACCAGTGGATTTCAGTGCTCTGGGATCTTGGGGAGCTGAACCTGCACTGGTTTGCTGGTCTTGTCTTACCAGGGTTCAGACTGCTTTTCTGGTGGCGTCCCAGAGGGTGCCTAGGGATTCTGCACTCATTTGTTTGTGGCAGGCAGGGTGAGCTTTCCTCTGGTGTCTGTGTGCTGTGCTTCCCAGGATTGTCCCTGTGCTCCAGATGATTTGGACTCTCTGTCTGCCTCTCTGTTTTTATCTCTGTCTCTGTCTCTCTCTTACACACACACACACACACACACACACACACACACACAGAGAGAGAGAGAGAGAGAGAGAGAGAGAGAGAGAGAGAGAGAGAGAGAGAGAGAGAGAGAGATTGAGAGATTGAGAATGGAACTAAGGGCCTCATACATAGTCAGTACCCTACAATTGATCTGTTTTCAGCCCTCTTTTTACTTGGTAATAAAATCTCAATAACTTGCCCATGATGGCCTTGAACTCTCTCTGTATTCCAAGCACAATCTTCTTCCTTCCTTAGCCACCCCCACCCACCCACCCACCGCCAAGTAGCTGGGGATACAGGCCTGTCTGCAACCTTAGGTCTGCATTCCCTAGCTTTCCCGTCTGAGCTGTGAGTGTGCGGGCCCACTGCCTTTGGACCAGGGGGTTCCTTAGCAAAGGCTTCAGGCCCTCTGGAACCCTTGTGCACACCCTGCTGCTCTGAAGGCTTCTCGGCCTTCTGACGTTTGCACTATAATGCATCTCAGTGGCTCTCTGACTGGACTTCTTGGGTGTGTAGGTTTAAGTCTGTTGTTGAACTTGGGGACCACTTGACCGTTACCTTTTGAAATGTGTTCCTAACCCGCCCCCTAGGACTCCCATCATTCATGTTGGTATACTCCGGGAAACCCCACAGGTTTCCGAAGGTGTTTGTTTTCCTTTGATCTTTTTTTGTCTTTAGATTTGTTTGCTCCTCCTGAAGTCGTCAGGCTTACCCCTGTCCTGTGCTGTCCTCACAACGATGCTTCGGAGCCCTCTTAGTGAGTTTTTCACCATCCTGTTGTACTTTTGATTTTAGGAACCTCCTTTGGATCTCCCTCTTCCCCAGTTTCTCTCTGTTACTATTCTGTGTTTGGTCAGACATTATTCTCACAGTTTTTTCCAGCTTTTTGCACATACTTGAAAACATTTTTAAAAACTGTCCGTGTGTATACACAGTGCATATGAGTGCAGGTGCCCACAGAAAAGAGGACATCAGGTCCCCTGGAGCTGGAGTTATAGGCCGCTGTGAGCCACCCAGCATGGGTACTAGGAGCAGAACTCGGGTCCTCTGTAAGGGCGACAAGCTGCCTTCTTCTTCTTTCAAGACACAAAGGGTTTCTCTCTGTGTAGTTTTGGTGCCTGTCCTCGAACTTGCTCTGTAGACCAGGCTGACCTCAAACTCACTGAGATCCACCTGCCTCTGCCTCCCGAGTGCTGGGATTAAAGGCGTGCGCACCACCGCCTGGCCCAACAGCAAGCCTTCTTAACCACGAACTGCCTCTCCCACCTCTGCACATAGGGAAAGTAGCTGATTTGAAATGCTTGTAGTATATGTAGTAGTCACTTCAACGCTCGCGTTTCTCTGGTGTGGTTTCTCCCGAGTGTTAAAGATTCGTACACAGCTCTCCCTTTCCATATTATATGTGCTTTTTGAATAAAGGACTTTTAAAATAATACAGTATCACAACTGCGGACACGGAATTCTGTGACACCCCCCCCCCCAGTCAAGGCTGGCGGTTTCCTTGCTATTTGCTTACTAACTTCCCAATTCTGTGTTCATCTCCTGATAGTCATCTCGTGATTAGGAGAAGAGATTGGCATGCAGGTGTACATGCACATGTGCATGGGGTGTTCGGGGGTCAGAGGTCGATCTTGGTGTCATTTATCAGTGGCTGTCCATCTTGGTTTTTTTTTTTTTACCGAACCTCTCACCAGGCTGGAACTCACCAAGTAGGCCAGGTTGGTCTCTCAGTGAGCCCCGGTGTTATTATTCTAGCCACTTCTGGAGTCACGTGACCCAGCATGCACTGTCAGCAGTCAGTCAAAATGCTTAGTCACTACAGGGCCTTGCATCCTTTGTAATCCATGTAAGCCCATAGATGCATGTTTGAGGTGACCTATAAAAGCAGGCTCGTACCTGCTCTCCCTCCCGTCAGAGTCAGAGGTAGCACGCATCTCTCTCTCTCTCTCCCCTCCCCCACCCCACCTTTCTTTTAGGTAGGCCTATTCACCTCCACCCTTTCCCTTCCCTAATGAAACTCTTATAGTGGGTTCTGTTGTACCTCAGGTTTTCTCACACCTGGTAAATAACGCCGACAAATAAATAACACTTGGGATCCTTCTCTGTCTGCTGCTTCAGCACTGGGGTTACCAGCATGCACCACCATGCCTGGGTGTTTACATCAGTGCCGGGGATCGAACTCGGGGCCTCATACTTGCAGAGCCAGCGCTTTCCTGGCTAAGCTGTATCCCAGCTCCTGAGATGCACACAACTCTTCCGGGGATGGAGTGGGGGACTCTGTGGCACTCGTTCAACTCTTGGGCTGACAAAAACAGCTCTGCCTTTGCCTCCATTTCTTCCTCTGTAGAACCTCCAGGTCCGTGGGAGCCAAGAGCCGTAGCTTTCTGTCTTCTTTGTGAGCCTGTCTATGGTCCTCAGATCCACGAGGGAGGCTTTGAACTCCCGAGACTTACATCTGAACTGTCCACAGCTTCTCATTTTCCAGGATCTTCTTTGAACTCTCTATCAGTTTCTTACTGGCCTCAACTATCCTCATGACCTCAGGCAGCTGATTTACAGTGCAGCCTCATGTACCATGCACTCTTTAAAAAATACTCATTTTTATTATTAATTATATATATGGGGTGGAGTATGTGCACATGAATGCAGGTTCCCTGAAAGGCTGGAGGCATCAGATCCTCTGGAGCTGGAGTTACAGGTGGTTGTCAGCCACCTGATGTGGGTGCTGGGAACTGAATTCTGGTCCACTGGGAAACCAAGATATGCTCTTAACCATGGAGCTGTGTCTTTCGCCCTGTATTATGAGCTCTTACTGATCAACTTAGTGTGTAGAGTAACTTTCTGATGGAAAAGTGGCATTTATTGAATTATTATTATTATTTCAGTTGAAATGTGAACATGTCTTATCTCCCACATGAAAAGAAAGGGTTTTGCTGTGTATTTTCTTTCAACGATTGAAGATGGACACAGAACAGAGCAAACTGAGCTGAAGGAGAGTGTTGGTCAGTGAAAACCAAAAGCTGGCTATGAAATCTCAGCCTTTGTTATGCTTTGCCTTTCTGGGAACAAAAAGCTATCGAGTTCATACTCCACACTTGGAGATTCAGATCATGACAGGACCAGTCCTTGATGTGAACAGATCAGACGTTGGACAGAGTCGCCAGTCAGAGGTTCTGATGCCATAACACCCAAGGGTCCTTTTTGCAAAAGAAAGGGGAGGTGGGAAGGGAGGGGAGAAGAGGGGAGGGAGGGAAGAGAGGAGAGGGGAAGGAGGGAGGGAAGAGAGGAGAGGGGAAGGAGGGAGAGAAGAGAGGAGAGGGGAAGGAGGGAGACCTGTGAGGAAGGAAGGGGAAGGAGGGAGGGAGAATGTAGAAGGGGAAGGAGGGAGGGAAGAGAGGAGAGGGGAAGGAGGGAGACCTTTGAGGAAGGAAGGGGAAGGTGGGAAGGAGAGTAGAAGGAAAGAGAGGCATGGTGGCATTTGACGGTTTCTGCTTTCTTGGTGACATTTGGTGGCCCCTTATTTCTGGTGTGTCAGGAGTTAGGTGTTAAGAAAACCAAGATTATTTTCTTCTAGAATGCACACTTGGTGCTTGGCTCTGAAGAGTTTTCAAATGGAAGTATCACAAGGCCTTGGGCACCGCCCCCGCTGCTGCACACACACACACACACACACACACACACACACACACACACACACACACAGGGTGCATTGTTGGTGCTAATTACTGGTCCACTCCAGTGGAGCGGGAGACTGTGTTGATGTTACACTAACAGTTTATGCTTGACAAGCTCCCTGTGCATGTAATAATTACAGCATATTTGTCTTCAGTATTTCGCAAGCGTTCTTTCTGGAGAATACTGGCAGGATTAAGTAACAGCTTCTCGGCCAGGCCAGCGTGGTTGCTCAACAGCATCAAACAGGGACGCAGGGCTGTGACGCGCGCAGCCCTGGCTCCCCCCGATCTGTGACCTTTTGCTTTTCTTACGCATAAAATAATCTATTGTGAGGCTGTGCCTATTGTTCCCGTCACAGATGCCAGGAAGTACTTGAGCAAACCATCTTGCTTCGGTGTTAAAGGACAGACAGCTTTTTACAGTGCTTTGGAGTAAGACAGGCGGGCAAGCCACCAGGCTGCCGCAGCCGGGAACTTCAAAGTCTTCCTTGGGGAACTGTGGGGGAGCGGACATTTCTGCTTTTCTGTTCACATCCAGCTTCATTATTGGCCACGGGCGTGTTGGGGGTGGGGCCGGGCTGTGATTCTGTCTCGGAAAGGTCAGCGGGAGCTGTGACACTGGCTGCATTGTGTAGCCCCGCACCCTGATCCCAGACACGTGCGCAGGAGTCCGTTATGCAACGCAGCCCACGGCCTCGAGGCCCTTTGCACAATCTCTCCTCCCCAAGTTTGCAGTCTCCTGAGATGATTAACTCGTGACATAATTCTCGCCCACAAGCACAGGCCGCTCGAACAGAGCAGAAATTCCAAAATAAAGCACTTCAGAAATAGCTAAGCATTTTTGGACTTTTTTTTTTTTTTTTTTACCCTTCCTGCACGATTCACAAATGTTTTTAAACCTCTGAGTGAAACAGAGAGACCGACTCAGGGCTTTCTTTTCGAAACGTGGGAGTTCTGTGTGCGAGGGTTCCTGTGGGAACTCTCTCTTCCGCAGTGTTTTGGTTTTACCTTTCTGTGTTCCAGCTTGCTCTCGAAAAGCCAGGTCTACCTCGCTGTCTGATGAGCTAAAGACTGATGTACAGTGGCTTTGATGAACATTTTCAGAGCCACGAGGCAAGGCCTGTCATGTTTCCGCATACAGTGGAAAGTTACTGTGGTGGCCAGTACTGAGCCCATGGAACAAAAAAAAAGTAAATGCCACACTGTGGCAGGTTTTTAATCTTATCGAGGGAGTGTGGTCTGACGAACTGATGTGTCAGGATTCTTTGTTGTGAGTGGGACAAGTTCAAACAAAGTGGCCTGGATCAAAGGAAATGTCACTTGACCGGCAACCCTCAGCAGGAAAGGACAGGAGGCAGCATCATGGGGACAGCAGGGCCAGGCTCTCAGGGCTGGAGGGACACCCTGTGTTGCCTGTCGTTCCTGGTGTCTGTGGTATGGCTTCACTCTCTGGTCTAGTTCCATCTGATGGCAACCCCCAACCCACTGTCGGCCGGAACTCAGTCCTCAGGCATGCCGGCGCATTATCAGCTGAGCAGTGTCCCCAGCCCCACCAGGCGCCTCCGTTTTGTCTGTGGAGGACTAAGGGTGACCTTGGCTGATAGCAGAGCCCAGAAGCCTTCATGGCCTCCGCCATGAAGGAAAGGAGAGGGCCTGGCAGTGGAAAGACCTTTGGTCCGGCAAGAACCTGGACTAGCCGGGAGCTCCCGCCACTGTGGGAGAGCGGGTCAGCCATGGGGGCCGAGTCCTGTGGAGGCGTCAACACCTGAGGCAGAACGTCGGTGGGTGGGGATGTGCATAGACGGGCTGGGGAGAGGGAGTACCTAGACCCAGCCCCTGTGGCCCAGCTTTCCCTTCCCTACTGGAGAGGAATGCTCCTGCCAGAGACAGTGCTATTATGACCTCTCTGGAGATACCTGAAAAGGACATGGACCTTGGCCAGGGGTGACATGCTGTCATGGGCAGCCCTCCTTAGGACTCTGCCCTAGATCAGGAGGACAGTGTGGGGGACATCCACCATCCTTAGCTATGATTCTCTCAGCAGCCCAGTGGAGTCTGGCTGGGCCCCTCTAGGTGCCTGGATCTCTGAGCAATGTGTGAGTTTCTCTGTTTACCTCTGTACTCACAGTGTGTCCAGATCCTCCAGTGGGTAGTTTGTGAACCCCGGGAAAGCAAACGACCGCTGTCAGGTGTCATCCTGTTGCTGCTACCAACAGAATAACTCCCGGACACGCACCTCACGGTCTCCCCGTGTTTCGAGAGCTGTTGAGTTTTGCAAAGTTCTGATTTACCCAGCTATAGGCCATTTTATGTGTTTTCTCTGATATCAGTGTTATTTATTCTCATTATGAGCTCTTTGGGGAAATAGGAGCCTGGTTTTGAGGGCTTGGAGAGAAGAAGTCCTGGGACTTTCTGGGGCAAGATGATCTGACCCCACATGTGAACTTCTGCTAATACCGTGGCCTGTTTCCTAAATAAACTTCTGAGGAAGAGAATTCAAGACTCCCTTTCTTCTGAACAGTTTGCATACTCTAAAGCTATTTGAAGTAGGAAGTGCCCACCTCGCCTTTCCCAAGCCCCTGTCCTCAGGGCTTTGCTTCTGAGAACAGACTTCGAGAAGATCTGATTGGCTTCTCAACTTTGGGGTTTGCAGGCAGAGAAGTGAGTGGTCCTGCAGTGTAACGTTTGTTCGGAAGACCCTGCTTCCTGCCTCCTCCAGAGCTCTGCACACTCACCTCAGCTTCACGGCAAGTGAACGCCGCTGCCGAGGGCCCCCACCTGCCTGGGCCCAGCTTTCACATGCTGGCCCCACTGAAAGCCAACAACGTTGTTATACATTGACTTTTGAACCGCCCTCTAGCGACCTGCATTCCGGTTCCCCATAGCTGAGATGTTTGGCTGTGGCGTAAGGACAGCAAATCCCCTGGTAGCTGAAGCTACCCATGAACAGGCTTCTCTGAAAGGCCAGTGACACAGGCCAAGCTGCTTCCTGGGACACATGGCCATGAGAAGTCACGTGCCAATGGGGCTGTGCTCTTGGCAAAGGGCAGATTCACTGAGGACTACAAAGCTCTCATACTTTCACTGGAGAAAGATTCTTATCCTGGCTTCCCCAAGAAGGAAGGATGTGTGTGTATGTGGTATGCTTGCACATATATATGGTGTTATGTGTTTGATATGGTGTGGTGTGATGGGTGTGTGCATGCTCATGTATGTGTGCATACGTTTGCATATGTGCATGTGGTGTATGTAGAATGTATGGAATGTGTGTGTGTGTGTGTGTGTGTGTGTGTGTGTGTGTGAACATGTGTGAGTTGTGGATTGTCAAGTGTGCATGATTTCCTTTCACAATTGTTTTGGGAAACAGGGCAGACACAACAGTGGGAGGCCCCAGCTGGGTGCTTCCTTCTCAGGGGGTCTTGTGACCTCACGACATGCAGGGAGGGAGGGGATCTGCTGAGAAGGCACTAGGGCACACATTGCCCCATTGCGTGGTGGCACAGGTTTTGAGACACTCCTGTCATGTCCTTGCTGCCTGAGGAGCCACTCACAGGAACAGTTTATTAATTGGGCTATAAAACAATAAATGCCCATCATTAGCAATTTAGTATACAATCTTGTGTGTATTCTCATTCTAACCCATAGGCGAAGCATGACATTTCAGATGCAGATTATTCAAGAGGGTGGACAGAACTAAATTTAGAGGAGGCTAAAAATGACCTAGACCTGTGGCCAGGTGGGCAGGCTTGCCAGGCACCAAGAACTCCCACCCTCCCTTGCCTTCCTAACCACCCCCTTGCTGCCTGCCCCCAGCCTGGAGAGCCCTTACCTCTCGGGGGATGGGGATACGGAGCAATTCTTCTAACGTTACTCATCTGTCAGGTTGCTGCTCTCCTGCTGTATTTCAGGCCCTGCTGCCTTCCAGAGAAGAACATGAGTCACCACAGAGGCCAGAGGGAGGGAGGGAGGGGCCCCGGTCACCGGAAAAAAAGAGAGGAGCGAGGGCCTTTTTATAGCTTTCTGAGTAGGCTTTCTTTTCCATAGGTTAATTTTTATCTGAACAACCCAGATAAGGTTGGATGGCCTTTTTACAAGAAAACTATTTAAATACACGGGATTGTTTGAACAGCTTTTTAAAAGGTCAAGGGCATGTGTGTGTGTGTGTGTGTGTGTGTGTGTGTGTGTGTGTGTGTGTGTCTTTCAGTTTATAAATGCCATATATCAATAGTTAATGACAATTTTCAATGCCGTGTTTTAGTGCATTCTTTCAACACTAATTTGGGAGCCCCCAAACACCTTCTTGTTCTTGTCTCAGGGGACTGATGCCTTGTGAAGGTCAGGTATGCTAGCCCAGACCCTTTGAGACCCTGCCCTGTGCTCCAAACAGATGGTGATTTTTCAAACCGAATGCTATTCTGGTGTACTGACTTAGGAAAATTATCTTAAAATAGACTTGAATGAGCAGAGCCTGCAAAAATAAGCCATCAGCTTCTTTTTTACTCCTGCGGGGGGAAACAAAACTGTCAGCGATTTCCACACATTGAGGAATCTGTGTACTTTCTTATTTTAGAGAAAGCTTTTTTTAGTGGGACTGTAATTGAGTCCCCTTACGTCTTTGAGTGTCAACAAATTACCATCTGTTCTAGAGACACTCAGTTGTGGAGACCGGCCTTGCCAAATACCAGGGAGCAACGCTTGCCACTGTGAGTGAGGAGGCGAAGCATCTGGACCAAGGGAGAATGGGCCAGGAGCCAGTCTACTGGACAGGTGTGATGTGAAATCTGGGGCTTGGACTCTGTTAGCCCAGCCTTAGGGGGCTTTGGCAGGGAGAGGTTGACAGAGGCTGGGAGTATCTTCAAAGAGCACCAAGAAGATAGATTTGGAGATGCTGGGGACACTGAATTGAGAGTTGACCTCAGCTGAGTGGGTGGGACCCCAAGAGTGAGTTTAGTACATTGAGTGGCCGTAGCTCAGTGTGCTGGATTTGGAGGGAATGCATAAAGATCTCAGCTTTCTCTGCAAGGTGGTATCCACCTTCAGATCCAAGAGTCAGTCACTCTTGGGTTGAAAGCAGTTCTAGCTGTAGTACACTGTACAGTTTTGTCCCACTGTGTCTTCCTGAGATAGAGTAGATATGCTCAGCATTGATACCATTTGAAGTATTACAGGCCATCTGAAGATGAGCTAAGGTCTTCAGGAGACTCTGCACAGGCCAGGCTTGCAAGGAGGCAACATCTAAGGATGTTTATACCTACAGATGTGGTGGAGCCACTTCCCCAGCAACACCAAGAGACACCTGAACCTGACTCAGGCTTTGTGGCAGGAAGCATGATGTCAGGAACAGAGCGCCAGGGTCCTTGGCCTGATGCGTCAACAGTGTTTTCTATGAAACAACCTCAGCATGACAAGGGGGCTGTGACACTCAGGGAAACGCTGAGTCCTGACCTCCTCTTAGAGAGGAGCCTCTTGAAGATGGGACTCGGGCATGGCACCTCCCTACATGGAGACTGGGCACACAGTGCCCAGATTTGGTCCCCTTTGAAGACTAAATTGACCATCCAGGCTGCCCATCCATCCCAAGCTCCTCTGACTCCCAGATGGCTCTGCCACTCGAATAAAAGAGGGTGGTCCAGGCCTCCTTAAACTAGAAGTGAGCTGAGTGGTTGTAGCATGTACCTGTCCCCAGAGAATGTACTCAAGCTCCCACGGCTCCTGCCAGGGTCTCCCCCAAAGCAGACCGTCTTTACAGAGGGTGCAGATTCTGCTCCTCTGTGACTTTGACTTCTTTCCCTGTTTAACCCCCACCATGTTCTATCAAAGGAAAGGAAAGGGCCATGTGTGCTTCGTGCACAGACACATACTCCTGGTCTGGCCAGAGTGACATCTCTGAGGACAGAAAGGAAGCAGAGGCCAGTGACAGGACGGTCTTTAAAGGGCCAGTGTCTCGGAGGAGTCCCCGACCTGAACCACTAGCCACCAGCTTCACGGAGCCCAGTCCTCCAGGACACCCATGGTAGTGGGGGCTGCATTTGGCAGATGCCCTCAGTGACGGTCAGGCTGGAACACGTGGTGGTGGATCTTGCTTTTTTCTTTCATGGGAAACTGTCCAGCTACCCAGAGGTTTCCTGTTAGCTGCTGAATCACTTGAGCTGACGCTCTTTGTGAGCAGCGCTGATGTGGGAGGTGGGTAGTCTCCACCAGGAGGCCTTTTCCGAGGCTAAGTGGGGGCTGAATCCATAAACGGCTTCCAGCCTCACATCTTTTCCAACACAGAGCTCAGGAACTACCAAGAAAAACCCACAGGTTCCTGAAAAGCTACAGTGTGCTCTGGGTTCTTTCAGTCCTTATGGACTTCAGCAGCTACCTCCTGCACGTGTTTGTGACCTTAGGCCTAAAGCACACCATATAATGTAAGGCTCTTAAATATTTTAGAATAGTTTATAAAAGGACACTGTCAACAAATCTAGACTACACTTACGCTATCTTTAGAAGAAAAAAAATTAAGGAATAAGGATACAATACCTGAAAAATACAGTGGACAGACCAATGATGCTGAAATGGCCTTTGACCCTGAAAAAGCCCATGGCTTAGGTGGGCCAGGCAGCTTCCCCACCGGTGGCTGGGACAGGAGATGGTTATCTGCCTCAGGAATGTGACTCTGAAGAAATAGTGTGGCAGTGGAGAGAGGCTTAGAAAAAAAATATCACACACTCTTATGGTTTTTAACATTGTGACATGATATTGTCATCCACAGTGCATTCACTAGCTACATTCACAGCTAATCTGGGACGCCTGTGGGCCAGAGGCTGTGGGTTGGACATGCTGCTTTAGATGGTTTGAGTATCTCCCAAGAGTTCGCATGCAGAGAGCTTTGTCCCAGGTGTTGGCATTAAAAGCCATAGCACTCTTTAAGAGGTGAGGCCCTGCAGGAGATGGTAGGTCGCTGGGAGCACTCTGCTGGAGAGGAACTAGGGTCACTGGGAGCACTCTGCTGGAGAGGAATTAGTTTGTTTTCTCAAGAGTTTGTTGTTCTAAAGGACTGTGCCTGTTCTTCTTCACGTTCTGTCCTCCGGTGGGACTCCTCCAGCATGTGCTCCTTCTGTGAAGCCGTCTAACAGAGGTGCGTGCAGCCTGGGGACCTCCCAGAGTTGCTACCATACTGTCTACATCTCCAAAATTGTACATTAAACAAGCCTCTTTAAGAATAAACCAACAATTTCCAGCTTTAAGTAGTTTCTTATAACAACAGAGGCATCTGTATTTGATGGCGTGAGTGTACCATCACTGCTGGCACACTCTATCGTACGCTGTAGGTTTTCTACAGTGTGGGCAAGGCTCAGCTGGCTTGTTCAGTGAGGCAGGAGTTAAATGAGTAGTTAGTCTACATTCATCTCTGATCTCTCTGGGTGGGACTGTCCAAAATGGCATCCTTTTTCCTCTGCTGTCTTTTCTCTCTTCCATGTGGTCTGGAGGTCCTAGAAACATGGAGAAGAATGTTGAAGCTCTGATCTCAAAAGGCCCAGAAGTTTGTGTCTCCCATATGTTGCTGGTCAAAACTGTGAGGAAGGGGATTATTCTGAACTTGTGAGGTTTAAGTGGGACATGTCTGGACAAAGCATGAGTGTCTGCCTGGTATCCTGTAAAAGCACAGAGAACATTAGCCTTGCTGTAAACCAGTGATTCTCATCCTTCCTAAGGCTGTGACCCTTTAATACAGTTCCTGATGTTGTGGTGACACTCAGCCATAACATTATTTCATTGCTACTTCATAATTGTAATTTTGCTACTGTTCTGAATCATAATGTAAATATCTGTGTTTTCTGATCATCTTTTGGGGTCATGATCCACAGGTTGAGAACCCATGCTGTAAGCCCTTCTATCATTAGCTAATTGGTCAGGGTGCCTCTACCTCATGTCTACTCTACCCTGGGAACAGGTGTCACTACAGAGAACTGTCATTTGAGGCACTGGCCAGGATCAAGGGAGAGCTAGAAACCAGCAACTCATCTTCACTCAGAGTAAAGGCAGACCCTTGCTCACGGTTCTGCATGCCCTTCAATGGTTCCAGGCTCAATTGCCTGGATCAGGTCAGTTTGTGTGTATGGGGCTTCCCTGTGTGTGTGGTATTGGCTGGGGACATGAAACCCAGTCCCGGCCTCTCCCTGTCCTGCCCCATGAAGATGTAGCCTAGCTTTGTCCTAGGTTAGAACCCTGTCATGCCATGTTCTTGAGCCTCCAGAGGAGTGGAATAGATCTTTTAGGGTCCAGCTGCCGTCCAGAGGCCGTCATGGACTCTTGCTGAGTTCATTCAAGCGTTCATCTGTCCTGGTTCCTCAGGGTTCTTAGGCACCAGGGCATCAGTGGAGACTGAGCCCCACACCCACTCTTGACCATAGGGCCTCCCTGCCCTTTGCCTGCTCCGCACTCCTGCCTTGCACTTTCTGGGAAGAGTAGGTGGTTTATCCTTCTTTTTCTTGCTTAAGACTCAATATCCTCCTCCCACTTCTCTGCCCTGGGGAGTTCCCTCGGGCACCCCATTTCTTAGAGCTTGTGTGGGCAGTTCCTAAATAAAGGCAACTCCTCCAAGAGGGTCTGTGGCTGCTGGTGACCTCACACATTTCATTTTCTTTAGCCAAGTGCTGAGGTGGGGACATCCCCAGGGACACTCACCCAGCCAGCATCTTTCTGAAAGAAGTGGATATGCTTGAGCCTAAGGGGTGCAGAAGTCAGTTTTATTATCACTGTGGCAAAATCCTGGACACAATGCATTTTGAACAGGGAAATGTGTTTGGGCTCAGGGTATCAGAGGTGTCAGTCCATCATGGAGGGTGGGGTGTCATAGAGGAGGGCTGTTCATATCATGGTGGCCAGGAAACAGTGGATCAGCAACAGTCAGGAAAGAGCCTCAGAGACTGGCCCCCAGTGACCTGTTTCTCAGAGCACACCCCACCTTCCACTGTTCAAGCACTTCCTGATCGTCTGTTCCAATTGTGGATCCCACAGTTGGAACCTTGATTAGGTCACAGCCCCCTTGATCTGTTGTTGTTCGTCTTGGGAACACCCTCAGAGACAACACAAGGGTGGGCTTTCCTAGTCCTTGAAGTATCTCTCAGCCCAATCAAGTTAACCTCATGGAGGATAGGAGGCCAGGCCTCCACCAAGCTAGGTTCCCTAGGTGGAAAAGTATGTACAACCAGGACTCTGGCATGTCCTCTCTTAGCTGCTCAGGGGACTGAACTGGAAGGAACACCTTTGCTCTGACACTTGAGAGCAACCTGGGAAGCACAGTGAGGCCTTATCTCAAGAAAAAAAAAATAATTAAGTTAAATTAAAAGATAAAGAAACACCGGCTGAGGAACTAGCTTACTCAGTAAAATGCTTGCAGTGAAAAAGCATGAGGACCTGAGTTTGAATCCCCAGTGACCCCAGAAAAAGCCAGACATGGTAGTGCATGCTTGTGATGCCAGGGCTGAGAAGACAGCCAAGAGACTCCTGGAGCTTGCTGGCAGGCCAGGCTACCGGATGACCCTGTCTCCAAAAACAAGGCAGATGGTATCTGAGGACCAATACCTGAGGTTGCCCTCTGACCTCCACACTTCTGCACACACTAGTGCACCATACACATGAGCATGCACTCCTGCATACAGATGCAGGCACACACACACACACACACACACACACACACACACACACACACACACTACAAGGAATGTGTATTTATTCACTCTTGGAAGTAACATGTCTAATTAAACATGCAGGGGGTGGGGAGAAGACTCCGTGGGTAAAAGCACTTGCTCTCAAGCAGGAGGAGTTGAGTTCAAATTCCCCGCACCCACATACAAAGTCTGGCATAGCTGTGGGGTAGGTGGAATTGCAGGGGGTGCGGTGGAGACAGGAAGATTCAGTGAGCTCACCGGCCTACCAGCCTAGCCAAGGCTTCAAGCTTACAATTCAGTGAGAGACCCTGTCTTCCAGGGACATGGAGGAGAGCAGTTGAGGACAGCATCTGACACCCTCCCTAGGCTCCGAATGCATCCCTGTACCCACATGCATGCGAAAACCTTTCACCCCCTGCACACACATTAGATAAGAAGTCTGAAACTAAAAGTCTGGACTGGACTAGCAGATGTTCTGGTCTAACCTCTGACACTGTGGGCTGGCTTAGGAGCATGCGCCAAGAAGCTCTCTGTAGTCCCTTGTGATTGACTCGGTGCCGGTGAAGGGCTATATGGAATCCTTAGGGCTCATTCTCCAGGTGGAAAAGCTGAGATCATAAAACCAGACAGCTCTCTCTTTCTTTCCCCTAATTAATGATGGATTACAGCATCAGGGTGTGGGCTGGGTGTACCCCTTTTATTTTCTGAAGCTGTGTTTGATGGCTCTGGGATCCAGGGATTACATCAGGAGCTCAGGTGCACTGCAGTTCCCCAGAACCGTGCTGATTGTGTAACTCAGAGTCACATGGACCGTGCCTCTGCATGGAGCCCACATGCATCGCCTCACCTGGACAGAAAGGAGAAAGCCCAAGGTTTGCCTCATCCTCAAGGAGGAAGAGACGTGACTGGTTTGATCATTACACTAAGAAACTTCTGTATAAAACTGCTTTAAAGAGAAGAAATAAAAAAAAGTAAATGAATGCCCAGAGTCCCTTCACTTAAAATGTTTAACAATGTGCCTGCCTTCCTGCTGTGTGTGTGTGTGTGTGTGTGTGTGTGTGTGTGTGTGTGTGTGTGTGTATGTGTACATGTGAGGGTCAGAGGTCAATCCTATTGTCTTTCCTTGAGAGCAACCCACCTTTTTTTTAGACAAGGCCACTCACTGGCCTTGGGGCTCACCAGGTAGTGTAAGCTGGCTGGTGGGTGAGTCCCAGGGATCCTCCTGTTCTTCCATCCCCAGTGCTGGGATTACAGCTGCATGCCACACCACAGTGGCTTTGTATGTGTTCAGACTCGGGTCCACATGCTTGCAAGGCAAGTACTTTGTTGACTAAACGACCCTCCCCAGCCTCTATGCTGCATTTTGTAGTGTTGCATGTTTCATGGCAGGCTCACTATGTAGCCCAGCCTTGGCTCTTCACACTCCACCTCCAACATGCTGGGGGCACCAGTTTAAGCCACCTGCAGTATTTTAAGCCTGCCAGCAGAATAGGACAAATAGTTCTGGTCATGGGTGGTAGGCATTGTTGTCTGGATTTGGAGTCAAATAGGTCACTTGGCCAACCCTGCCTCAGTTTCCTGGTCAATGGGATGGATGTCATGAGGATTAGATACATCTACATATGCTAGCTGCTTGGTGCTCTGGCCAGATGGATCTTTATCTGCCAATACCCCATCACCATGGCACCGCTGACCCCTCTCTGTTCTTGCAAGAGCAGATGAATGCGCACCTGCGCGCGCGCGCGCACACACACACACACACACACACACACACACACACACACCTGTGTAACCATTCCCATCAGCACATGCCTGTGAATAAACATAACAGTGAGAGATGTCACAGGCAAAGGAGGAGAAGGCTTCTGTGGTTTCTCCAAGCTCCCTGGCTTATCTGATGAGACCCAGCTTGCCTTAGTTACTCCCGATGTTCGCTGCAGTAGTGGGAAACAATGGCAGCAGGCTGGGTCACCTAGGGATATGTGCAGGCCTCGGCACCAAGGGGAGGGAGACCCCGGCCATGGCTTTTGTGGGGCATGGAGGCTGGGTAGGCAGTACAGTGGGGCTGGGTTGTCAATGCAACTAGGAGGAGGAGGACCAGCTGGGTGGGTGTGACCTGGGAGGGAGAGACAGGGGATGGAGTGAAACCAAGGCCAGGAAGGTGGCGGCCCCAGCATGGCCCTGTCTGCCTGAGGTCCTCTGTAAGTGGTGGCATGTGATGGTAGAATCCAGACCTGACTGCTCTGTGGGCCACAGCACCTGCAGGAGCCCTTCTCCTCTCACTGACCCCAGCAGCCCCCACAGACACAATCTGCGACTCTCTGGCTAACAGACTTCACATGCTAGGGATTCTCACCTGGGAAGTGCGTTCACATGGCGGGGGGGGGGGGGGGGGGGCGGGCAGGGTACACGACCATCTGCCCCCACCCCTTTCCTTGCCTCCTGCCTGGGAATCAGAGAGCCTGGCTGCAGAATCTCGTGGTGAAACCACTGTCCTCCTCAGAGAGCTAACATGAAGGACCTCAGCCCTGCCAGGGCATGACTTTGCTTTAGAGACCCCGTCATCCTCTCTCTGGCACTGGGGCCCGGATTCCTCTCACGGTCCCCGCCACGCTGTTTCTTTCTCCACGGTGTTAAAACCCTTCAAGGAGACTTTTTACCCACAGCGGTCCATCTCAGCGTCCCTCTTGAACACCACACCAGAATCCTCTCGTGCCGTGGTCCAGGCTTCTGGTCCTCTGATTCGCCCTCTGACTCCTTCCGCGTTTGACGTTCATCTGCCCTAAGGGTTCTCGCTCATGATCCCTTGGGAAGTGTGAGTTCAGCCACCTTGCTGGCTCTTCCTGCCCTTGTCTGTCCCAGCTCCTGTCCTTCAGGGACACACACCCTCCCTGGTGTCAGAGCACTGCTATGAGTCATGAGGGTTCCCCCATTTGGAGGGAGGCACAAGGCACAGAGGACAGTGGGGAGCCTGCGGTGCCTCAGGGAGCTGCCTCGCGGCTCCTTCCCCCACTGAGTGGCTTGTCTGCACATGCCTGACTGATCTGAGTCACTTTATAGAAGTAATGATTACTTCAGGGTGACTCTGGCACAGTCCCAAGTTACTCTCAGATGACTGTCAGTCTTGGGAAGAGCCCAGAACTGCCAGGACATACACAAGGTATCCCTGTCGCCCCAGGCAAGGTTCCCCATGGACTGGCTTGCCTTTGGAACCACCCCTACACTGTGGCTCAACACCAGGCAGAGGCAAATGGCAGGCTTAGGTGGGAAAGGAGAGTGTGTGTGGGGGAGGGGGGGCGGGCGGGGCGGGGGCTGGTTGCACTTCTGGCCGCCTGTGAATGCATATCCACAATGTGACCAGCTTGCTGGGGAGAAGGAGGTGGTGGTGTGTGGTAGGCTGTGAGTCCAGATCCGACCTGCTCCCACCTTTCAAAGGGTTCTCAGGTAGAGGAGAGAGGAATGAGAAAATATCAGATAGAGAAGTAGACCTAGACGAAGAGGAGAAAGACAGAGACACAGGATAGCTTCGGGAGGGCCTGGGTCAGTACCCAACAGCCCCGAGGTTTATTCAAAAGGACTTTTTTTTTTATAATATGCCAAGGGGAGAGGCAAAAGACCTCCACCTTGCAAGATCAAAGCACATCATACAGCCAAGTGTAGATCCTTCAAAACACCTGATAACCATGCCAATGGTCAAATCAGCCCATTATGCAGGCCTGCTGGATAAAGCAAGCTCAGATTCTCTGACCCTAAGTAATTTGGGCTCCCACAGCAATGGAACTGGCTGTACCTCTGGATGCTCATGAATATATGCCCAAGTGGCTAGCCTCTGTGTATTTCACTCTCTGAACAGCTTGCTCTACTCTGCCATAGGCACAAGTGGCCCAGGCTGATGAGCACAGGACACTATGAACAGAATGTAATCAGGTGGGTTGTGAGTTTCTAGAGCTGTCCAGACAGAACCAGCCACTGCCAACACTGCCCCCCCCAGACTGTAGTTGTCCTGTGCTGATACATGGCTCCTGATCTTGAAGTCCAGGGCTTCTTGAGACCTAGTCAACAGGACATCCTTCTATCTGAGCTAAGGTTGCCTGTTCCCAAATCCACCAGTCCAAATCCAACTCAAAATTTCCCCTGCATAGGCGCTGACAGGAATGTTTCTAAACCAGATAGACTTGTGTTCTTCCCTGAGCTATCAGGCTACAAAAACAATGTCCCCAAGGACCTGGAATCTCCTGCTGGAGGGAGGAAAATACTGAGGCCTGGTGCCAGCCAGAGGAACTTGCTCCTGGAAAGATGCCCCATAGTTCTAACCGCTGTGCAGGACAGACTGGATGATGAGGGTGGGCAGGACCATACTTTAACTGGACTGCAAAGCTATGCATATCTCCTCCCTTCTATTTAAACCTAACCCTCCTGCAGGACCCTGAAGGTAGACTAGGGACCAGGGGGGTTGTCACAGAAATATCTTTGTTCCTTTTCCCGATGTAGCCTCATTGACCACATCTCCTTCTTCCCTGTTTCACTGTTACCTGTCTCTTGAATTGGCACATTAAGGACTAATGGCAGAGCCTGTATTGTTAGGGCTGCCAGGGCCCAGGCTCTGACAATCAGACTCATATCCTAGTCAACACAGCTTCAGAGATATGCTTGGCTGGCCACAGGAGGGGCTTACTGTGAAATCACACCCACCATGGAAGGTCATGGGATTTTGATTTCTTTGCCAAGGGATGGACAGTGGCATTGGTGTGGTTCAGAGCAATGGCAATCGTGGTTCAGGGTAGCTTACAGCCTGCTAACTCTAGGGGAAAGCCTTCCAGAAAACAGAAATTAACCCATCACTCTGAGTACATGACCATTGGATGCTGGGGCTCCCAGTAGCTCCAAAGAGATCATTTCCAGTTTGCATCTGCGAATAACCACACAGAGGCCTCGCCCCAGGATGACTCAGAAAAGCAAAAATGTTTCAGGAAGACTGGTGAGATCTGAGCAGAGAGAAATCCCTGTGCTTCTTCTCCTTCTGCCTGCCTCCTGAACCCTGGGATTACAGATGTTCACCACCACACCTGGTTTATTTGCTGCTGAGGATCCAACCCAGGGCTTCCTGAATCCTGGGCTGAGCTACAAGCTCTATTCCCAATTACTCTGTGCAGTCTAGTGCTGTTAACTGCCAGGCAAAGTGGTTCATAGCTGTAACCTCAGCTACTAGTGGCAGGGGTCAGGGCTGAGGCTGGAGGATTGCTTAAGTGCGTGAGTCTGGACAAAGTAATGAGACTGTCTTAAAAAAAAAAAGGAAAAAAATAACACAAAACAAAAACACATTCAAAGCTCCTAGATGTCAAGGTACGCTATGGAAGTGCTGTGCTGGAACACTGTGTCACAGTAATGAGGAAGGACTATTTGTTTCTAGTCATCTCCTCTTCCTCCTCCTTCCTCCTCCTCCTCACTCCTCCTCCTCCTTCTTTCTCACCATCTGTCTTGGACCAAATGCTTTTGTACAACCCAGTAGACACGGATTTTACAAAGGTTCTGTCCCCTCTTTGATATAACAGGATTGTCCAGTTCCATCTGTGTTCTGAGTTGTCTCTCAGCTTCTCTCAATAACATCGTCAGGGGCTGCTCGCAGGTGTCAGGTCCCGGGACCAGCCTGGCACAGGCTGGCTCTCCACACAACATGCTCTCCAGGCCAACTTACATTTCAGACTTTAACGGCCATCAACCTGCCAGCCAGAAAGTCCTCTCTCAGATCCTGAGGCACCAAGGCCTGACTGTGCTGTTCTTACAGGTGTTGTATGCCGAGAGTGAAGAACTTTTACTAAAGTTCTTCAGGGATTCTGGGCACCAGGCATCCTGGGAATGTTCCTGTGGTCAGGGACCTGGAACTGATTTCTGTCCTCCAGGGAGTACACTGATATGGTTTCTTCCTTTCCTCCTCCTGCTCCCCTGACTCCTGGGTGCTGTGAAGGGAACCTAGAACCTCCTGCCTCCTGGCAAGCTCTACCACTGAGCTGCACTCCCGGCCCAGACTCCTGATTCTTAGTCATTAAAGACATTCAGTGTCACAGAGACTCTGAACAGGAAGGTCCCTGAGGAGAGCTTCTGCTGAAATGGACAGGCAGGGTCTTCCTCAGAGTCTCTGGGCTCACTGGGGGGAGGTCCTCCCACCACACCAGGGCAAGTGACTAGAGGCCTATTTCTCTCTGTCATCCTTCCACAGTTTCCTGCCCAACATGGTTTCTCCCAGATCAACAAGTAATTTGATTTTCTATGTTCCTTTTACCCTGGTTTAGTTTAGTTTAGTTTGTTTCTTTCTGAAAAAAAAAAAAAAAAAAAAATGAACACACCAGGCACTTAAAACACATCCTGGAATGAAGTTTGACATGGTGAAGTTGGTGGTCTCAGCGGTCCATTCCCACTGGCGTGGATGAGTCTGTCCAGTGTGCCGGTAGCTGGATGGAATGCTCCAGGCTCGGGGAGGGTGTTAACCCATTAGCGGAGGCTCTGACAAGGTCTGTTTGTCTGGCTGTGTGCTGTTCTGTTTTGGTGTGAGGTTAAGCTGATCCTATAAAACAGTGGGGCGCGTTCCCCGTCTTGTTTCCTGGAACAGTTTGTGTGCTGATGGCTTTACAGCTTCTTTTAACATTTGGTGGAGTTCGTGTGAAGTCACCAGGGATGGAGTTGCCTCGGCTGGAAGGCTTATGGCAACAGACCCCACTTCTGCAAGGAACAAGGCGATCTTCAGATGTTCCTTTCCATCCTGTGCTGTCTTTGGCAATTACACTCTGCTGGGAATTGGTTGCTTTTCTTAAGTTGCCAAATCAATTAGCACAATCAAAAAAATGAACTTATCATCCTTAATATCCATGACATCTGAAGTTAGAACTGGTCCCCAGCTCCTGGGGTTTCTGTTTGTGTTCTGTTATTATTTTTTTGATCAGTTACAATTTTATTCGTTTTCTCATTTTTAAAGTAAGATTTAGTTCTGTAATTATTTTCAAATGTTTGTTTTCCAGCTGTTGATTTCTCTTTCTGTGTGCTTGTGTGTGTGTGTGTGTGTATGATGTGTGTATGTGATGTGTGTATGTGTGTGCATTTGTGTGTGTGTGTGTATGGTGTATGTATGTGATGTGTGTATGTGTGTGTATTTGGGTGTGTGTGTATGTGATGTGTGTGTGTTTGTGTATGTGTGTGTGTATATGGTGTGTTCATATGGTACATGTATGTGATGTGTGTATGTGTGTGTGTATTTGGTGTGTGTGTGTGTGTGTGTGTGTGTGTGTGTGTGTGTGCATGTGTGCACACTTCTGTGCATCTGTAAATGGAGATCAGTGGTCACCCTGGGGTGTTATTCCTTAGGCACAATTCACCTTATTTGTGTGGTAGGTTTCTCACAGTCTGGAGCTCACTGAGTAGGCCAGACTGGCTGTCCATCAGAGCCCCAGAGATTCACCAATCTCCACCTCCCCATTCCTGGGGTTATAGGGATGAACCACCATGCCTGGCTTTTTAAAAACATGGCTTCTGGGAGTTGAATTCAGGTAATTATGCTTCTAAATCGAGCACTTTGCCAGCGACTCGATTTTCTCTCTGCCCTGTTATTAATTGGAAGCAGAGCCTCCTTTGTGCGACTTCAGATGTCTTAAGTCTTTTAAGAGTTCGGTCACAGCACATAGTTTGTCTCAGTGGGCTTCCCACGAGAAGTCCGTGCAGTGATATCTCCACAGCAGCCAGGCTCACAGCTGGCACACAGTCCCCTCTTGGTTGGCTGGCATTTTTCCTAATTGCCTGTCAGATTGCTGAGAAAGAGAGTTAACCTCACCATGATGGTGGAACTGATTTTACAACAAAGTAAGCCTGAGCCCCTTCCATTGACAAGTGGTGTCTGTGGAAATCCTAGATCTAACAGGACACTTCCTGTTGAAACACGGTGCTGCCTGTGATCAGGAACAAGATTACACACCCACCCCCATCATACTGAGAATTTAGCTGCAACAATAAATCAAAACAATGAAAAGGCTGTAAAAGGCTAAAAGGCAAACACACATCGAAAAAGAAGCCAGGCTCTCTAAATATAACACAGTTATTTTATTATTTATTTCCATAGAAAACCTCAAATATCCACTAGCTTATTTTTCAGGATATAAAAAGTAATTGCATATCTACATATGAGCAGCAAATAATTAGAAAATAAAAAAGTTTTAATTACAAATGTGGTGATATATTGTGTACCCTAATAAAGCTTTCCTGAAGATCAGAGGACAGAGCCAGCCACTAGATTAGACATAGAGGCCAGACAGTAGTGGCACACACCTTTAATCCTATCACTTGGGAGGCAAAGATTTGTCTGGATCTCTGTGAGTTCAAGGCTACACTGGGAACAGAGCCAGGCAGTGGTGGCACACACCTTTAATCCCTGTACTGGGAAGCACACACGCCTTCAATCCCAGGAAGTGACGGCAGGGAAGAGAAAGGTACATAAAACGTGAGGAATCAGCAACTAAAGCAGTTCAGCTGAGATCCTTCCAGGTGCAGACTCAGAGGATTTCAGTCAAAGGATTCTCAGAGTTGGTGAGGTGATAAAGAGGTGGTGGCTGTGGCTTGCTCTGCTTCTCTGATCTTTCAGCTTTCACCCCAATATCTGGGTTTTTTTTTTTTAATTAAACGACCATCTAAGATTTGAACAACATACAAAATCCCAAGTGAAATGTTTCAACATACATTTAAGGGAAAGTATGAGAAATCTACAGAGCAATGCTATCCACAAAAGGCATTTCGAAAGGCCCATATACTTTGGAGAAATGTGTTCTGACTCTCATTTGGCTAGAAGGCAAAATAGTACAAAAACATAGGCTGTTCTTCTCAAAATAAACTGTAGATCCTGGGTAAACTTGAAGAACATCCCAACAAGGTTTTGTGTAGAAACTGAGAAGTTAATTCTCAGTTACTGGTAGAAAAAAAAAGGTTGATATCAATCCCAGCAACTCTAAGATGTTGGCACCACCTAATCACAGACTTCTTCCACAATTATGGTAATCACATGATGCCCTGAGAATGGGAGGGTTGGGATGTGAGCCCCCTGGGCACCACAGAGAGTCGAAACCAACTGGTGTCCCAGATCAGCTCTTCCCCCACCACTAGTGACTGAAGTGGGGGCTGGGCGGGAGCGTCAACCTTTCTTTACTTTGTCTGAATTCGAATTCATTCCAAATGATCACAGACATAAAACTCTTAGAAGAAAAAGTTCTTTGTAACCTTGAATAAGTAGAGTCTATGTATGTGTGCTTGTGTGTGTGTGTGTGTGTGTGTGTGTGTGTGTGTGTGTGTGTGTTCACACCCATAAAAGTGTGCATTTGAAGGCCAGAGGAGAAAGTGGAACTTCCTCCCCTACCACCCTCTGCCTCGCTCTCTTGAGATGGGATCTCTCACTGAACCCGAAGCTTGCTGTTCCGGCTTGTCTAGCTGGTCAGTGAGCCTCAGGGATCTGCCTGTCTCCACCTCCACCAGAGCTGGCATTAGAAGCCTGTGCAGACAGGCCCAGATGTTTATGTCAGTGCTGGGGATCTGAGCTCAGGATGTCCAGCAAGCTCTCTTATACCAATCTATTTCTCCAGCTCACATTTTTTATTTACATAGCGCGCGCGCACACACACACACACCAAGCAGAATGTATAAAAATTGATAAAATGAAGTTTCCAAAGGTGTAAACTCTTTGCTCTACAAATGACATTCCTAATATTGGATGTATGTCGACTGGACCAATGGTCAGGACTTAAGAGCACTTGATGCTCTTGTGGAGGCCCCGGGCTCAGTTCCCAGTACTGATTGGTGGCTCACAACCACCTGTAGCTTCAGTGCCAAGGGATCTGACACCCTTGACTGACCCCCAAGGGCACCAGGCACACACATGGTTAACAGACATACATGTAGGCAGAACATCCATACCCATAAAAAATAGAAGTAAATATTTTTAAAAAGTTGGCTGTGTGGTTCTGTGCAAGCTTGCAATTTCAGCCACCACTTGGGATACTGTGGCTGCGGAGCAACAGACCAGCCTGGACTTCAAAGGGAGATGATGTTTAAAAAAGAACAAATTAAGAAAATGAAAGCGTGATTGATAGGGTAGTAAAAAGCATTAGCAGCGCTGTGCTGGTGTCTGGCAGGTCACAATATGCAACCGGCACAAAACTCAAAACTAAAAAGGTCAAAACCACCGTTCATGCACGTGGACAAATCATTCGACCAGACAGTTCATCCAAGAGGACCTGTGCATGGCCAACAGAGACACAAGAGATACTTGCTACTGTCAGTCACCCGGGACAAGCAGAGTTACAGTGAGCTGTCACAGCGCTTCACTGGGGTGAGGACACATGCCAGCAGCAGCAGCAAGGCCTCCTGGTGGGACTATAAATGCTGCAGACACTAGAAAACTATTCATGGCAGTTTCCTAGAGCGGAGCGCACATATCTATTAGATGACCCGGTTTTTCCACTCCTCGGTCTTTGCCAAAAACAAACAGAGCGTGCGTTTACACAAAGACCCATGGATGAATGCTCAAAAGGAGCTTCCTCCCCGACAGCCCCAGATTGGAAACACCCTCCACGCCCACCAGGAGGTGGACAGATAATTATTTCCTGGCATGTTTACATAGAGGAATATTAGTCAGGAATAAACAGAAATGAAAGATGTAGGTATGGTGGCACAGGCCTGAGGTGCCAGCGTTGGGAGTCAGAGGCAGAGACAGAGGTTCAGGAGTTCAAGGCCGGCCTCAGCTACATAGTGAATATGAGACATATTGGGCTACACCAGAACCAAGTTCTGAGAATAAACAAATAATAATCTATGAAAAATATGTGTTCACACACATATATACACATATAAGGAAGCAATCACAAACGAATTATGCTACATGGAAACTAGATAACATGAGTACAGAGCCTTTGTTACCTGGCTTCTATTCCCAGCCATGGCAGGCAACATTCTAAACCATCCCCTAGAACTGGGCCTCCTGGAATTACTCCCAGGACTGAGAGGTTCTGAAGATGTAAAGCTGTTTAGCAGTTCTCCTGGTTAGTTTCTCTTGTCTACTTGACACAGCCTAGAGTCACATAGGAAGAGGGAAACGCAAGTGAAGAGTTGCCTCGGTCAGATTCCCCTGTGCCCAGGCCTATGGGGCTTGGTTTGGATTGCTAATTGGTATGGGGGGGCCCAGGGCCCAGCATACTGTGGGCAGGGCCATCCCCAGGCAGGTGGTGCTGGCCTGCATGGAAAAGCTTGCTGAGCATGAGCCACAGGGTGAATCGGTGAGCTGTGTCCTCCATGGTTTCTGCTCCAGGTTCCTGCCTTGAGTTCCGGCCCTGACTTCATTCAAGTGACCTGGAAGTGTAAGCTGAAATAAACACTTTTCTCCTCAAATTGCTTTGGACTGTAGTGTTCATCACAGCATCAGAAAAACGATGGAAGACACTGGTGAATTTAAACCTGGGAGATCATTCGATGGGCCTGAGATAATCAGTGGTGCCATAGGAAGCAGCAGAAGGTATGACATATCACTGGGTGTGCATGTGTGTGTGTTAGTGTATGTGAATGGGCCCATGCAAGCACCACACTACACATGTGAGGTTGGACGACAGCCTTGAATGTTGGTCTTCATCTTCTACCGTGTTGAATAGGACCTCTTTTTGTTGTTCACTGTTGTGTACTCCAGGCTGGCTGGCCCATGACCTTTGAACTATTTTCTTGTCACCGATTCCCTTCTTGCTATAGGAACCCCAGGATTACAGATTGTGCTGCTGGACTCAGCTTTCCATGGGTTCTGGGGATTTGAACTTGGGTCCTCAGGCTTGCACAGCAAATACTTTTGCACACTGAGCCATCTCTCCAGCCCCTGCCATCAGTCTTTCAAAAGCCAAATTTCTTCTGGCTGGTAACAGGGAGGGACATAATAGAGATTTGACAGAGGACACCTGTGGCTAGCTTTGAGGTGGGTGGTTCGAGGTCCTGACCCAGAACAATGACCTCAAGGAGTTAAGAACAGTCTCTGGCCCACAGCCAGTGAGAAAAGGAGTTAAGGGCCCAAATCTGGCCATGAGTGTGAAGGAGGCCATGAGCCTCCAAATATAAGCACTTGACTTTGGCCTTGTGACACTCTGGGCAAGCTAATTGACCTACTTGGACTTCTGACCCACAGAGCTGTGAGATAATACATGGCTTGTCGAAGCAGTAGAGTTTGTTATGTGGCAATAGACTTTTATTATTTGTTATGGAGTGATAAGGAGTAAATACACAGCTTTGAAAACACTATCTCAGCCATAAACTTCTGGTCCTTCCCATTTTTATTGCTGCTTCCTTGGAAAATGAGTGTTATTTAATTCTCAGAAATTCATTGTGTGTGTGTGTGTGTGTGTGTGTGTGTGCTCTCATGTTCATGTGCCATGGTATGGGTGTAGGGGGCAGAGGACAACTTGCAAGAGTCAGTCCCCTCTTTCCACATGTGGGTCCCAGGGATCAATTCAGGATTCCAGGTCATTAGGCAGAGCAATAGGCTCCTGTGCCCATGGAGCCACCTCACTGGGTTCTCAATCTTTTCAGCTTTACTTTTGGTTGTGAATAAGCTCTTATATAAGTATATATGTGTGTGTATGTGGTGCATGCACACATGTATATTGTGTGCATGTGAGTGGGTACACATAGCTGCAGGTGCACAGAGAGGCCAGAGAATGTTGCTTCTCAGGACAGACATTCGCTTATTTATTTCTTTATTTTGAGACAGGGTTTTGGTGGCCTGAGATTGGCCAGTGCTCCAAGGCCTACTTCCTAGTCCTGGCACGAAAGCAGAAGACCATGCCTGGCTTTTCTTTTTCGAAACATGGTTCTGGAGATTAAACTCAGGTCCACGTGTTTGTATGGTGTGATGGTAAATTTTGTCAGTCTGGTGGGATTTAGAAATGCCTGTCACTTAGGTTAGGTTAATGGATGTGGGAAGACTCACCCTGTATGTGGGCAACACTGTTTGGTGGGCTGGGGTCCTGGACTGAATGAAAAGGAGGAAGCATGAGTACCAGTTTCCATCACATTGTGCTTCCTGCCTGTGAACACCTCGGGACACCTCCTGCCCCTGCCACCATGGCCTTGGGGATTGTGCTCTGGAGCTGTGAGCCACAGAGGACCACAGGCTGCTTTGTGAGACAGAGACCTGTCTGCACAGCAGGGACTTCCCTCACTGCTGTGCTCCCAGCCCAAGCTCTCCTTTCCAGGGCCCTTCGAGAATTCAGGCAAATTCTGTCCTACCTTCTAGCTACTTAGAGTGTGGCCTGTGGCCAGTAGCAGGATCTTCATCCAAAAGCTTGTAAGAAATGCAGAACTTGGGGTTGGGGATTTAGCTCAGTGGTAGAGTGCCTGCCTAGCAAGCACAAGGCCCTGGGTTCGGTCCTCAGCTCTGAAAAAAAAAAAAAAAAAAAAAAAAAAATAAATAAATAAATAAATAAATAAATAAATAAATAAATACAGAACTTGGACCTGTCCCAGACCTCCAGAGGCTGAGTATGCTTTTGACTTGCTTGATCCTCAGCTTATGGTAAGGGTACACATACACGTTAAAATTTGAGAGGCGTGCATCATGTCTCCCTGAAGATTCAGGGGTGCACCTCTGTAGAGTTTAAACAACAACCACCACCTTTAAACACACACTGTACCACTGAAGAAAATGCCTCTCACTCCCCAGCAACCAGTGCCTACAGAGTCTGGGGGGGGGGGCAGCAGGGCCTTGGGAGAGTCTCCCTTTTAACGACCTGGTGGCCTCTAAATTGTGACAAGTGAAGCAGTCACCGACACAGGTGTGGATGGCAGGCCCCTCACTGTGCAGGGAAAGCCCCTGGGCACCGTGGACTTGGGCTCACACCTTTGCTGGTTTCAACACCTTTATCCTGGTTGGTGCCATGGTTGGACCACCCCATCAGTATAGAAGATGGGCAACCATAGCCACCACATGAGCAGATCATCTGGGCTTTCTCCTCCTGTGCAGTGTTCCAGTACCAGTCAAGGAAAGCATGTTCTCTCTCTCTCTCTCTCTCTCTCTCTCTCTCTCTCTCTCTCTCTCTCCCTCCCTCCCTCTTTCTCCCTCCCTCTCTCTATCTTTCTCTCTCTCTGTTCAGGTCAGAGGTGGCATAGATCTTGGAAGACACAGTTGTGAAAGTAGGCTGTTTCCTACTGGTCAGCATCACAGGATGTCTCCGGAAATTCACAACATTACCTGTCTAGGCTTCCTGAGCCAGAACCCACATGTTAACAAGATCTCCAAGCAATTCATACACGTGTGAGCTTCGACAGCTGTCAGATCTCAGTCACTTCCAGCTCAGGCACATTTTGGGGTCATCTGTCAGTACCAGATGTGGCAGTGGCAGTCATTACAGAACTTTCCGATGGAGCTTTTGAGATGAGGAGGGTAAGGAGCCTTTGTGTGTGCTCACTGTGTGTAGTGTGTGGTATGTACTTGTTTGTGTGGCTGTAGGCACTCGGGTGCACATATATATATATATAATTCATATGTGTGTGGAGGCCCAAGGCAGGTAGGTGTTGGATGTCTTTCTTGGAGTGCTTTCCAGCTTTATGTATTTACTGAGGTAGGTTCTCTCACTGAACCTGAAGTTTACATATTCAGATGGATGGCCAGCGAGTTCTAGGGGTCTGCCTGTTTCTGCAGTTCCCCCCAGTATTGAGATCACAGATACGTGCGGCCATGCCCTGATTTTCTGGGCTTTTAACTTGGGTCCTTGTACTTACAGGACAGGCACTTTATCTACAGAATCATCTCAGATATGGGTACTTTCAGGGATTCCTGGGGTGTGTGTCACAGCACGATGGGGGTGAGAACCTTCTTCTACATGGGGACTCTTTACTTGAATTTCCCAGCCGTGAACCCTGTGTGCCCAGCCAAAGGCAGCCAGGGACTCATTTTCTGGGGAGCTGCGCAGCTCAAACTCTGTTGTTCCATCTAGGAGCATGGGGGTACTTCCCTCTACATTCTCTGAAATTCTGAGAAGCTTCTAGAAATTGTGCCAAGGATTCTGACTCAGGCTTGCTCTGTGGCCAGGCCAGGAAAGAACACAAAGATTTGGGCCTTGCTCTAAGAAGAGTGGGGGCTCTGATGTTAATAGGAAGGGGGCTCGTTGGAAAGGAATTTTCAAACCCCAAAGCAGTACACTGACTTAATAAGCTCTTGTATAAAGTGTTCTCTGTGAGGGCCTCTGCTTAGACAACTTACAGCCATGTGCTCCTAAAGTCCTCGTCACTCTCCTACATGGAGGCTCTGTCTCTGCCCACGGAAAAGTAGAGTCAGTGTTAGGCCTTGTCCCGGCTGGTTTTGTGTGTCACCTTGACACAAGCTAGAGTCATCAGAGAGGATGGGGCCTCAGCTGAGGAAATGCCTCCATGCGACCCAGCTGTAAAGCATTTTCTCAATTAGTGATCAATGGGGGAGGGCCCAGCCCATGGTGGGTGGTGCCAACCCTGGGATGATGGTCCTGGGTTCTATAAGAAAGCACACCGAGCAAGCCAGGAGAGGCAAGCCAGGAAGCAGCATGGCTCCTGCTCCTGCCTCCAGGATCCTGCCCTGCTTGAGTTCCTGTCTTGACTTTCTTCAGTGATGACAGCAATGCTGAAGTGTAAGCCAAATAAACCCTTTCCTCCCCAACTTGCTTTTGGTTCATGGTATTTTTGTTGCAGAAAAAAAAAAAAAAACCAACAACAAAAAACCTAAGGTCTAAAGCAGGCCTCTGGGTGTGAGACTTGCTTAGTGACCCAAGGGTGCCCTGCTCTCTATTCTCCCTGGTACGCTGCTATGCCCATGTTCTTGGGGCAACAGGAAGTTGGGAAAGGTGACACATTGTGGAGCAAAGCTCGCTGGAGGGCAGCAAAGGTGACAGAGACATGTGGCAAGGAGGGAATGGAAGAGTAAGATCGGGGCTTGGGGAGGGTAGGAGAAATGTGACCTTCTTGTGGGGTTGGACATGAACAGAGTGGACCTGAGTGATTCTGACAGCATCTTTGGTGGTCTGGTGAATAACATCCCCAGGACATAGGGGCAGCACTCAGTCTGCAGAAAAGGGCTGATTCTTTCCACTATGGCACAGTCACCCCATCGCTCATGGAATGTTTATACTCGGTATAGCATGGAAACTTCTGGAACTGTGAATGGCTTGATAAGCAGCTCAGTGTGGGTGGGCACATTTCAGGGGCATGGCCTTACCCTGCCTGGCACACCCTGTCTAGCACTGTATTTTGTTTTCTTCTACTTCACTCTTTGGAGACAACCTCATGAACACAAGAATTAAGGGTGCTTCCCATATCGCCATTGCTGGTTGGACTCCCTTCGAGGGAGAGGACAGTGGTTGAGACACCGTAGATTATTCCTAAGGTCTGACAGGACAGGAGACCTTGCTCCCACTCAGAGGTTCTGAGCAAGTTGTGCGAGTCTGGTTTGTATGTGCAGAAGTGTCCTCAGCCCCCACCAAAGGTGGCCCTTTCATGGTTTTGGCTTCCAGCCAGGGCCTATCTCAGCATCTCTCCTTGTTGTAAAGAGTCTTCAAACCAGTGCACATGGCCACATTTCCAGGTTCTCTGAAACCCCCACTACAGGCTGCTTGTGGCTTTCTCAAATTCGAATGTTTATGTGCGTTGCGGTAGGTATCCGTATTCATAGTGTGTGTGTGTGTGTGTGCGCGCGCGCGCGCATTCATACATGTCCTATATGTAGAAACCAGAGATCAATGTCAAATGTCTTCCTCAATTACTCTCCACCCTGGTTTTTGATACAGGGTTTCTCACTGAAACTGGAGTTCATTCATTTGACCAGACTCGTGGGTAGTGAGTTCCAGGGGTCTGTCTGCTTCTGACTCCCCAGTGCCAAGGTTTTAGACCCATGCTGCCCCGCCTGGCTTTTACAGCGGTGCTGGGGATCCGAACTCAGGTCCTCAGGCTTGGGGATCGAGCGCTTCACCTGCTGAGCCATCGTCCGGCAGCACTTGTGTGCTGAGACTTTAACCCTGGTGGTTAGGACACCAAGTCTTGAGAGGTCAGAAGGTCATAATGGTAGCACCTCACGAATAAGATTTGTGTTCTTATGAAAGAGACCTCCGAGAGCTGCCCCTCTCCCCACCAGTGGGGACACGGCAGCATGCACTTCTTGGAGCCGGGGAGTGGCTTTTCCTGATGTGTGCTCTTCTCGCACCTTGATTTAGGCCTTCTGGGCCTTTGAGCAGTGCGCCGCTGTCGTTCACGATTCCTCCAACTTACGTCACTCTGGTGTAGAAGCGCAAACAGAGCAGCTCCATCCTTTCTCACAGTTCTTTGTGTCACCAGCTGTGACAGTCTGGCATCTGACCGGACACATGGACACGTTCCCTATTATAAAGTGTCCAGTCCTAGTACACCAGCAAGGTCCTTTTCCCCTTTTAACGGGACACACTTCAGGTTCCAGGCACTGGGGCATGGGCACCTTGTTGGGGGGAAGGGACCCCTTGATGGAGGGAGGATGCACCCCAGCCACTCTGCGGCCCTGCAGGGATGTCTAGGAACACCCACTGCACAGTGGATGAGGCCACGCTACTGTGGCAGAGGGAGTGTGAGCAGAATTTGTTCAGAGTTTTGCTGTCCCAGAGGAGTGGCGTAGTTGTGGCTTTCCAATGAGAAAAACCACTGAGTGGCTGACTTTGATTTACAGTGCTCCACACGGTTGGAAAATGGAGCTATTTTCATGATGGCGCTTTCCTTTAAAACGATACCCTGGGAATCCAGAGCCAGGTACTGCTGATCTGAAGGAGTGCCCATGTGGCCGTTCAGCTTCACAAAGGCTAAGAAGTTCCCACCCTGCGGGGGACCGTAGCATCCTAGTGTGCTTTAGTGGTAAGAGTCACTAAAAAGGCCAAACCCACAGAGCACAATGTGGTCACAGTGCTGTGGAGAGGAAGGGGACATCCAAGGTGAAGGAAACAGAAGTCTGTGGTTGACAGCAGTTTCAGGATGACTGTCAGCATTTCTCCAGAAAAACGAAAACTTGTGCTGTGTGCAGTCCGACACTGTCAGAAACCAGCTGAGCCGCAGGTAGGGGCCCCTGGCCTCAGGGATGCTGAGAAGTGTGTGTGTGTGTGTGTGTGTGTGTGTGTGTGTGTGTGTGTGTTGGGGAGTAGATCCCAATTGGGGAGTAGGTCTGCTACCTAATAATTCACTCCTGAGTGTAAAGGCTTAACACTGCTGTTTCACTGTTTCTGTTCTGTGGGTGACCTAGACCAGCCAGGTGCTCTACTGAACTTCAGGATCCATTCATTGACAGGTAAATGATAACAGACCTCACTGAAGCACCTGGTCGTGGGAGTTAAATATGAGACAGGGTGGTGGTCCTTGTAGATAGCTTCAGGGCCTCTTTCGCAGGTAGATGGATTTTTTAAAATGAGAAAGTATCAATCTTTTCTACAAAGGCCAAAGATTTCAAGCTTTGCAAAGCATTCAGTCTCTACCACACATTCCCAACTCCACCCTTGTCATGCGTGGGTAGTCTCAGAACAAAGAGGTGAGCTAATGTTGTAAGAAAACCGTATTTACAAAAACAGGTAGAGGGCTGGAGACAGCCCAGGGCCATAATTTACCTCCTTTGTCTTCCAGGCTGGCTCAGGTTAAGAACAGTCACCCCCATACCTGCCCAGGCCAGGCCCAGATCACTTGTCACACTCTGTAGGTTAGAGTGGGTCACAGGGTTGTGGTGTGGCTTAGGTAGCAGGATGCTTGCCTGGCATGCATGAAGCCCAAAGTTCAATGCTCTCACTGCGTCGGCCAGTTATGGTGCTCCATGCCTATCATTCTAGCAATTGGGAGGTGGAGGCAGGAGGACTAAAAGTTCAAGGTTGTCCTTGGCTACATAACAAGTTCAAGGCCAGCCTGGGCTACATAAGACTCTGTCTGTTAATCAATCAATCAAGCAAGTGAATAAATCCCAGATTCAGCCCAGACAACAGTGTCTCAGATGTAGACAGGCAATTGTTTCCTCTACTCTCCCAGCTTCTGTCTGTGGCCCTCTAAAATAAACTGATGAAAGATAAACCAGAGAAAAACGAGTAAAGAATTTATTTGTTAATGTAAAGAACGTATTAATATTTTGATTTGTTGTGAGATAACACAGAAGAAGTCTCAAACAGTTAGGTCCCAGGCCCTCTGTGCCATTTTAACAGAATCCAAAGTGTGCTGGGCCATGAGGAGGCAGAGGAGAGGGGGGTGGGCCGTGAGGGGAAACACACGGTAGAGGGGTGTGAGAGAAGCTTCTGGAAGGCCAAGTTCACGGAGCAGGGTCTGTTTGTGCAGAATGAAACCTGCAGTGTCGTCTTGGAGATGGCATCACCTCCACCAAGGGACATGTGTGACTTTTCCACACGTGGGACGGCAGAGGGCCGTTCTACATTCACTGGGTTGCAGTTGGCTTCTGCTCAAAATGAGCCTTACCCAAACTGGCCTATTTGGGAGTGGCAGAAAGGCCGCTCTGAAGATGACAGGCTCCTGACGACGCTGTGTTTAGAGATCAAGGTTTTGCCTGTTTGGCTGATTCAAAGGAAACGCTACTGCATTCTATTTTCCGGTTTCCGCTGAGGAACCAAGTGTGCCTTTGGGGTGTACCTCCACAGGCCTGAGGTGTGTCTGCTGACCCGGAGCCTCTAGAACACCAGCACCTTCTAGAATATCACCAACACAGTTACTTTTTTTTTTCTTTGGGGGGCTGGAGAGATGGCTTAGTGGTTAAGAGCATTGATGGTTCTTCCAGAGATCTCGAGTTCAATTCCCAGCATCCACATGGTGACTCACAACCATCTATAATGAGATCTGTTGCCCTCTTCTGGCCTGCAGGCATACATGCAGGTGGAACATTGTATACATAATAAATAAATAAATCTTAAAAAAAAAAAAAACCCACAACGCAGTTACTTTTTTTCTTTGGGTGCTGGGAATGCAACCCAGGGCCTGTGCACACTCTGCAAGTCTCCTTTGCCAGGCTGGGCTCTCCGTTGCTGTGTGCTGTTCCAGGCCAACAAGGTCCTGCTGTGAGCACGTGGCCGTGTCTGTTCTCTGCCTGTCTCCTCTCACTTGTTTTGAATTTGCACACAAGAGACAGAGACCCGCGACAGTTACCATCAGGGTGTGTGGCCATTCTGGCTTGGCGTCTTGGGGTCAGAGGTCCTTTGAATCTGTACGTGTGTGCCGTGTATCCGGCAGCTGGAGACTGAAGTTAGAGGTCTGCATCAGTAACCCACTGTCTTTAGTTTTTGAGGCAGGGTCTCTCTCTGAAGTAGGAGCTACCAGATTAGGCCCGGTTGGCCCGCCAGCAAGAACCAGGAGTCCTACTGGCTCCCTCTGCCTACCTAGTGTTAGCAGCACCAGCTTGTGCGCCCTCCCTTGGCTTTTGATGTGGATACAACTCAGGTCCTCAGGCTTGTGGGGTGAGCATTTTACGGCTGAACCATTTCCCCAGCACCCCCTGCCCCCCACCCCCCATTACATTGTGTTTCTGTTTGGTGTCCAGAACGACTGCTCTGATTAAGGGGTGTCTCTAGGGGACAGCTTTGGGGCCGAGAGGCTTCAGACACATCTAGACCCTTCCTTCGGGAGAGGCCTCAGTTGTCCTGTCTCGTGTCTTGACACTTTCATGTCAGCTATCTTTGGGGAGCCTTAGCCCATCTCTGAGCTCAGTGGACTCAGCCCAACTGCTCCCTGCTGGTCCAGCCTCACAGCAAGGATCTCTGTCCCCAGAGGGTCCAGAACCTTCTATTAATAAACATCATGGCCCATGGTTTTGTACTAAAGATTCTGACTTCTGATTGGCTGGACCCAGAATCTGACGTCACAGACAGTAACCAATCAGGATCTTCCTTTAAAGGAAACTAGCTGAAATAAGAATTCAGCCACTTCTTTAAATTTCCACTTCTTATCAGTCTACGACGTCAGACTCCTCTGCGCAGGCATCCAATGCTGCTTTGTCTAGAATTTAGAATCAAGAGTGAAGTCAGGAAAGCGCCTCAAGTGAACAGCATCCATTATCTGAATCCACTTCCGGTTTAGGGGTCTCTGTCTCTGTTGCTCTCTGTCCTTCCCTCTCTGTCCCTCTCCCCCTCCCTCTCTTCCTTCCCTCCCCCTCCCTTTCCTCCTCCTTTCTTCCCATCCCTCTCCCCTCTCCCCTCCAAGCCGGAAGTGACCTCACCATCAGAGGCCCATTCTTTGAGAGGTCTTAACCTGGACGCTGGTTCCAGGCTGTCCAGAGTTCTTCCGTAGAGCGGGTTCAGTTGCTGCTTCTGGATGAACCAGGATGAACTGAAAGCACTTGAAAGGAGGAAAGAAGAAGGGAGGAAGAGAGAAACTAAGTAAGAAAAGAAGAAGGGAAGACGAGGGAGGGAAGGAGGAAAGACAAAGAGGAAGGAGGGAAAAAGGAGGAGGAGAGGGAGAAAGAAGGAGATGGGGAGGGATGAAGGGAAGGAGGAGAAGGAAGGGAGGAGAATCAGGTAGGCACTGAGACACCCATGGATGCAGGAGTGCTTCTGAGGTCGCCATCTGTCTGAGCTGGTGGGGGGGACCTTCACCTCGGCAGAACAAGTGTAACCAGTCATGATTCGTGTTGATCTTCTTAACTTGCATGATTCATTTCTCACCTGGTGAGAGATTCTGTACCTGGTCAAAAGGTTTCTGAAATGTGCTCCCAGCTTGTTTCATTTCTTCATATCACACACTCTCTCTGTATATATATATATATATATATATATATATATATATATATATATATATATATATATATATATATAGTGTGTGTGTGTGTGTGTGTGTGTGTGTGTGTGTGTGTGTGTGTGTGTGATGGGGTGTGGTGGTAGGGGATGAGGACTCTGTGAACTTACTTAACTTTAAGGCTCTGTGAGTGAATGGTAGGAAGGAACTTTTGGGCTTAGCAAGTATACCTCTCTCTCTCTCTCTTTTTTTTTTTTTTTGGTTTTATATGTGATGAAATTTGACCCAAGCTGCCTCCTCTCCCTGCCTGGGCCAAGGCCAGGAGCAGGGCTCTCCAGGATGGGAGGGGCTCTGCCTCTGGCTCTCAGGGTGGGTTTTGGGAGGGTACATTTTTAGGACAGGATGCAGAATTTTAATGGGAGGAAGAGTAGTGGTCCCAATAAAGCAGCTGCACTTCACACCTTGCTCCCTGGGATTCTAGCCTCTGTGCCTTTGCCCGTGTTACTCCATCAGACTCAGCTTGGAATGTGGCCCATTTTTAGGGTCACCTGCACTAGGACAGGGTTTGGGGGTCACTGAGCCTGAGTGGTTGTGGGACTGGTCTGGGCTGTCTACAACAGTTGTGTTTTTCAAATTCAAGGCTTGGGAACAGTGAGTGGGCCCGGAATTGATGTAGTGGCCAGTGAATGATGCTTTTAAAAATTAAATGGAGCCTGGAGCATAACTTAGTGGTAGAGTGCTTATGTAGTGTGCAGGAAGCCACAGATTCAATTCCCAGCATTGCAAAATAAGTAAACAAATATGTCTTTAAATGGAGCAACATTTTAAAAGTAGAATATATGATATGTTCTTTTGCCTTACAAATTTTCTATCTCCAGATCTTTGTATTTGTCCTCTTGTATCAAAATATGGTTAAATTAAAAACTTATTTTATGTGTATGCATGTTTTGCACACATGTATGTCTGTGTACCACTTGCATGCTTCGTGTCCATGGGGGCCGGAAGAGGAATCGGATCCCTGGGAACTGGAGTTACAGATGGTTGTGAGCCTTTCTTTGGGTGCTAGGAATCAAACCCAGGTCCTCTGTAAGAGCAGCCCGTGCTCTTAATCACTGAGTCATTTTTCCAGCCCCCCAAATACAGTTCAGAAGGCCCTGCCTGTCCTGCGAGGCCTGTTGTGACTGATTCCTTCCATTCTCTCTGCTTCTGTTCGGTTTCTCATTCCTGGAATGAGTGAACTGACTTCCTGCTCCTGAACACTAAGGTCTCAGCGTCTTCCCCCAGCTCTTCCACTCTTGAACTTATTCAAGCTCTGTATGGTGATTCTGGGGGTAGGGACTGATGACCCCACCTTTTCAGCACCCTGTCCTGAATTCCCAGAAGTGTCAACTCCACCCCCTCTAAGACTTCAAGGGTCTTAGCCCCATCATCCACTGAGCTGGCCCAGCTTGGCTCCTGTATCCCTGTTAGATCAAGCTTCGCTTCCCGTATCTGGGTGCAGACTAGGGGAATGTACAGCCCTGCCCCTTCTTAGCCCCAGACCTTCACATGTCCCTCTTCTTTCTGGCTTTATTGTCACTCCATCTGTCCATCCAACCATCCATCTAGCCATCCAGCCATCCTTCCCCAGAGCGGTGTCCTTCTCTTGTGTCACTAGCCTGTGACTGGCTGTTGAGGTCAGATGCCACCTCTGAGAAGATGCTTCCTGCCCCATCAGGCAGTCTCCCACTGCCCATGGCACCATGGCCATCTGTGCAGACTCTGGCTTGGCATCCATCACCTTGTGTTAGGTGGATGTTCTTTTCCCCCTCATCAGCTTACTGGAGGGACCTCCCTCGAGAGCAGTGGTTCTCAACCTTCCTAATGCTGCCACCCTTTAATACAGTTCCTCCTGATGTGGTGACTCCCAACCATAAAATGATTTTCATTGCTACTTTATAAATGTAATGTTGTAACTGCTATGAATCATAATGTAAGTATCTGAGCTGCAGATGGTCTTGGTCTTAGGCAACCTCTGTGAAAGGGTCATGTGACCCCCAAAAAGGTTACGACCCACAGTTTGAGAACAGCTCTAGAGAGCTTCCCTGCATATCCTGCAAATCTGTCCCACCCTGTGGTTGTTTGTGCTAGTAACTGCAGTGTGTGCAGACCCTTTCATTTCCTGTATGTTTCCCAGTGCAGAAGTTCAAGTTAAAACATTGTCATGTGCTGGATCGCCTGTTAAGTCAGGACATACCGATACTGCTAAGGACACATCAATGACGAAGTTTGAGTTGCTTGCAATAAGAGGTGCTTTTCGTGGTCACACTGTATATCAGCAGTGTTGCTAAGGAGACTGTTCATTGCGACAGCCCCTGTGTGTAACATGGATCTTAAAAGGTCTTATAATAAAAAAAATCCAGAGCCAGATATTGGGGTAAAAGCTGAAAGATCAGAGAAGCAGAACAGCCAGCCACTAGCTTGCTTCTATGAAATCCTCAGCCTCAAGAGAGCAAGTTCCTGTTTCCTCCCACCTTATATACCTTTCTGTGTCCTGCCACATTACTTCCTGGAATTAAAGGCGTGTGTCACCACTGCCTGGTTCTGTTTCTCTCATGTAGCCCAGTGTGGCCTTGAACTCACAGAGATCCAGATGGATTTCTGCCTTCCGAGTGATAGGATTAAAGGTGTGTGCCACCACTGCCTGACCTCTATGTCTAATCTAGTGGCTGGCTCTGTCCTCTGATCCCCAGGTAAGCTTTATTGGGGTACACAATGTATCACCACACCTGAATCACAGTGTTGACGAAACAGCTGCTGCTGCACAGTGCCGTCAGCAGGCAGTGGGAGAGAGGACTGGCGAGGCCCTCATTCACCTAGAAGCAGCATGTCTCACTGTACTCCCAGCGCATTAGCCAGATGGCTCGGCCAATCAGAACAGATTCAGAAGTGTAATCAGTCCATTAGTGCTCACAGGGAGAGGAAGAATTGCTGGTGAAAATGAGCCCCAAATGCTGTAGTTTTGATCCAGATGTCTCAGAGACCCATGAACAAAGGTCTCGTCTCAGGAGCTATAATGTTGGGACGTGCCGGGATCCTTGGGAAGGAGGGCCTAGTGAAAGGTCTTCTTTGGCCACTGATGGAGTGGCCTTGAAGGGGATTCTGGGGCCTTCTCCTCCCCTCTTTCTAGTGCTCCTTCTCCTCTACATTTTCTGTATCCTCTTCTTTCTTCTTGTCTTCCACCTCCCTGTTCTCCTCCTCTCTTCTCTCTGCCATGAGATGAGAGTGCCCCACCTCTGCCCTGTGTGCTGGGGCTCCTGCTGCACCCCTGGATCGGCAGTTTCTTGTGTCCTTTGCCTTGTTGTTATGATCTTACCAACATAGATAACATGCAAATTACCCATTTACAGTGCACAACTCTGTAGAAGGATGGATCCTGTTTTTGCATGCATTTTGTTAGTCTGGGTCTTTTTATTGGGGAATTGAGTCCATTGATATTGAGAGATATTAATGACTAATGATTGCTAATTCCTGTTATTTTGTTGTTGTTGTTGGTGGTGGTAGTGTGTGTGTGTATGTGTGTGTGTGTGTGTGTGTGTGTGTGTGTGTATTTCCATTTTTTTTTTATTTTGCTGGTGTGAGATTATTTCCTGTGTTTTCACAGGTATAATTAGTCTCCTTGGGATGGAGTTTTCCTTCTAGTGGGCTGGATTTGTGGATGGATATTGTTTAAATTTGACTTTGTCATGGAATATCTTGTTTTCTCCATCTATGGTGATGGAAAATTTTGCTGGGTATAGTAGTCTGGTCTGGTATCCGTTGTCTCTTTAAGTCTGCAAGAGTTTTCCAGGCCCTTCTGGCTTTTAGTGTCTCTGCTGAGAAGTCAGGTGTATTCTGATAGGTCTGCCTTTATATGTTACTTGCTCTTTTTCCCTTGCAGCTTTTAATACTCTTTCTTTGTTCTGTATGTTTAGTGTTTTCATTATTATGTGGCAAGAAGACTTTCTTTTCTGATCCAGTCTATTTGGTGTTCTGTATGCTTCTTGTACCTTTATAGGCATGTCCTTCTTAAGCTTAAGAAGATTTTCTTTTATGATTTTGTTAAATATATTTTCTAGGTCTTTGAGCTGGGTTTCTTCTCTTTCTTCTATTCCTATTGTTCTTAGGTTTGGTTTTTTCACAGTGTCCCAGATTTTCTGGATGTTTTGTGTCAGGAATTTTTAGATTTAACGTTTTCTTTGACCAATGTATTCATTTCTTCCATCATATCTTCTATGCCTGAGAGTCTCTCTTCCATCTCTTGTATTCTGTTGGTGATGCTTGCATCTGTAGTTTCTGTTCACTTACCTAGATTTTCCATCTCCAGGATTCTCTCAGTTTATGTTTTCTTTATTGCTTCTATTTCCATTTTCAGGCCTTGAACAGTTTTATTCATTTCCTTCACCTATTTATTTTTTCTTGGCCTTCTTTAAGGGGTTTATTTATTTCCACCCATTGTTTGTTTTCCTTGATTTCCTTAAGGGACCTTCAAATATTTGTGTTTTCTTGGATTTCCTTAGTGAATTTCCTCCATAAGGAATTCTGTCATCTTCATAAAGTTGGTTTTACGGTTATTTTCTTGTACTTCAGCTGTGTTGGAATATTCAGGATAGGTGGCAGGATTGCTGGCCCTAGTGGTGACTTGTTGCCCTGGCTGTTGTTGATTTGTTCTTACACCTGCCTCTAGGCATCTGGGTTTGGGGTAATTATAGGTTTAGGTGCCAATTTCTGAGTTTATCTTTGTTGGGTTGGTGTTTTCCCCCTTGGTTCCTATTTCCTCTCTGGTCTTCTGGCCAGAGTGGTCTGTGGTTCTGGTAATCAGCCAGCGAGTCCTCAGGTCCAAACAGGTGCCTTTATTGGGGCTTTGGTGGTCTGCATGACCTCTGGGGTTTGGGGTACCAGCATTGCCTCTGGGTTTCTAGGGTCCTGGTAACTGGTGTGGCCTCTGGGGTTCTAGGTACCAATGTGGCCTCTGGTAGAACAGGGAGCTTCTTCTGGAGTTGTGGGCTGGGATATGGAGATGAGGGGAGGAGCCATGTAAAATTTTATAGTAACACTTTACATTGTGATAAAAATCCAAATGTTACTTGAAAAAAACTTGAGTATAGTTTTTAAATTATGAAAGTTCCTCATCTTATACCAAGGATATCTTCCCATCCGCTGTGCCACACCAAACATCTGAAGGTCTGTATTAGTGACCTTTCTGTTGCTGTGATGAGACATCGTGAACAAAGGCAACTGAAGGAAGAGTTTGTTTTGGCCTTTGGTTCCAGAGGGCTAGATATCTATAATGGCAGCCAAGGTGTGGCCACCAGGAGCAGGAAGCTGAGAGATCACATCTCAGTTGCACACACAGGAAGTAGAGATAGCAAACTGGTCATGGGGCTAGGCCATAAACTCTCAAAGTCTGCCCCAAAGGTTGTACTTACTGCCTCCATCAAGGCTCTTTGTTCTAAAGTTCTAGAACCTCCCCAATCAGTACCACCAACTAGAGACCAAGTATTCAAATATGTAAGCCTGTGGGGGACATTTCTCATTCAAACCACCATGGTATCTGTTCAAGGTCACAGGAAGAGCAGCATGGCTGCTTAAGCAAGCCTTGGAGATGACTATGGGATTGGAGGGCACTCTCTGACAAAAGGAAGGGAAACTTGAGAAATGGCACACAAGCTTTGTCTGCTGGCCTCCGACAACTGTGGGACCTAGCCTGGGTCCCAAGGGCAAGTCCTGTTGTTTGCATCTGAGGGATGCCCCGATTTCTCCCATCTGTGAGGTGGTAAGGGGTATGGAGACACCATAGACTGTGGGATGATGGGTGAGGTCCTCACAAGAATCCTGGCTCTAGGCAAGTTCCCCCAAGGAGCTGCTCACAGGATGCTCCCCTGACTCAGGCTGGCCTGGCTTCTCCCTCCTCTATCTCTCCCCTTATGGAGGTGGGGTCCTTCAGGCAGGCTCCCTTGCCTTCCTTCTCTTTGCATACATGCGTGTGGGAGGAAGCTCCTCTCGTGACTGGAGCCAGTGCTGGAGCTAGTGGATGGGTGGGAGGCGCCAGGTGGTGTCTTCTCTCAGAGGCTCTCCAATCCAATGGACAGTCACCTGCCCCTCACACTTTTCACTAACCCCTGCTTGTCCTTGCACAGTGAGTCACAGCTGTCCCCATGATTCCAGAGACCAGAATCCCCATGGGTGTTCTAGTGATGTAGATAAGATAGTGACATACGCTTTGACCTTTTGTGGCTGGTTCATTCCATTCGTCACAGTGTCATTGCGGGACATACATAGTGTAATTGGAATTGTTTCACTTTTCACAGGCCCGTGAGATTCCATTGCTCTCTGCACCACATTTTACATACCTGTCTTCTGTGGACACAAAACTGACTTTAACAATAGATTTGAATTCCATAAATGTCCTCTGTGTAATCGGTGGGGACTGATTAACAGGATGGTCTCTATTTTTAGGGTCTGGCTGTTTTCTCCACACAGAGAAGATCTCAGCTCTGACTCTCCTGACTCAGGTGCACAGTAGACACCAGTGGCTGATGGCCACCGCGTGGACACCGAGTTCTAGAAAGTGGCCACTGCATGGACACCAGGTTCTAGACACCTCAGGTAAGCTTTACCTCCTAGAAGCTATGGTGTGGCCTCCAGGTGGCCTGTCACTGCTCATCATACAGTGTGTTGGCTCTCCTATGAGGTGCAGGGGTGGGTGGGAGAGGTAGGTGGCACTCCACCTCTGCTATGCTTCCCTCAGGCTGGAGGCCGGCGGCACCCGCTCTGAGTGCCCAGGTACCCAAATTCCCAGGCTTCCGGCAGCATTGGGTGGCAGGAGGAAGAGGTGTACTGCTCTTGCTGGCTGCTGTAGAGGAGTATGGCTTTACTGTGGCAGCTTTGGTGACAGCCTCGATGTCCAGGCCCTGGACAGAAGGGAGCCACCCACTTACAGGCCTGGTGGAAACAGCTTGTTCCTGACAGTAGTGCCAGAGTCCTTTAATACCTGCCATGTGTCCTGCATAGTTGACAGGGTTGAAGAGATTTCTATCCTTTGCAGGTGAGCGTGGGCAGGTGTCATGATAGTCTCGAGGTTTGGATTTGCACAGTGTGTGGGGTGCAGCTTGACAAGAACTCTCATAACCACAGCATGGCCTTTTGTCTGGCTGTGTGCAGGATGACCTTGATGCTCTTGTTACTAAGACATGCTCACTTTGCTGAGGAAGCCTGCGGTACCAAATTGCTTTAAATAAAAAGTCAGTGAATGCGCTTGTCTGGGCAACTTCTCTAGCTGTACAGAGTACAGGCAGTCAGGTCATAATTGAATTCAGTAGTGATATGAGAGGCAGGAAGAGCTCGGGAAGAGTCTGGAACTCATGCCAACTTGGACAATTGATGAAATAAATGGGAAGAAAATTGATTATGGTTTTAGACGGGTATTCATTTTATGGCAGATGTTTAAGGGGCACTTTCATCTATAGATTATAAAGCAATTTAGGGAGCTCATCCATAAATATTTTAGGAACATATTTCTTCTGTAGGAAGAATACTTTTTATCATCAGTGCACCCCCTCCAGCTGGCTGTCAGTCACTATCAGTGAACCAGGCATCTCATTTAAATGGAATCCACATTTGTCAGCAGTGAGTGTTTGAGGACCATATTGGAGTCTCTGGAGAGATAAGCCATCCTAAGAAGTCCCACTAATGTCATACTTATGCTAATGAAGTCCAGGAGGCAGAGGGGCCTCCCACAGAGCAAGGCTGCATTCTGAAAAGTCGATGGTTTTCATGAACTGAGAAACTTCATGACTTGGAGTGGGCTGGAGGAGTGAGCGACCTGGCTCTGGGCCTGTTTGGACAGAATCCTTGAACATATATGAGCACATGCAACACCATATTCATGTGTGTGGGTGTGCCATTGCACATATGTAGATATACAGAGTCTGGGCCATCTGTTTTTAGAGATACAGTACCTGAGGAATTGCATGGTGTGTGTGTGTGTGTGTGTGTGTGTGTGTATGTGTGTGTGTGTGTGTGTGTGTTTGCCTGTTTTTTTCCATGTTTGTAGACAGTTGCCTTGGGCTCTTGCCTTCTTGGGACACCTGTACAGCAAAGCAGACCTTGATGATTCAGGACACAGAACTGGAGAAGCTCAGTCACCTGCTTGGGTCACATAGTGGGTGTGGCCTTGGCTCTGAGTACCTGACACACTTAGTGAGGTGGATCTGGGGCTTTCTCCCCAAGAATCCATAAAACCATTTCAGCCCTGTGTGGTCCTGAGTGATGGGCACAGGCTCCTCACAGTTCCTCATTCACTAAGGGTGCCTTCTGCATGTTGAGCAAAACCTGCCTGGTCTGAACCTGGGAGGCAGATTTTTACTGAGAATTATTGTGAGGATTGGGACAGGGTAGTTATGGGAGTGAGGAGTCCTTGTGTAGGTGTCAGAGCAAATCTGAATTGAAAAGCCACTGGGAACCAAGCCAGCCCCATTCACTGGGAGTGATGCCCGTGTAAGCTTGGTCCCTGTTTAGGCCTGGACCTGCTCAGAGGCTAGCACATTTTATATAGTAACAGAGAAGAGTCTGCAGGGTGAGGAATGTCAACCACCCGCAGGGAGAAAAGAAACAAGGGTGTGATTAGTGTACCAGCCCCGGCAGAGCCCTCTAGAGCCATTGCTGCCCTGTCTGCTTCCAAAGACTCAGTTACTGCTTTAAAAAGGCAAAAACAGCTGGTAGTCCTGTTAAACACTTAACTGGATATGCGTGACTGAGCTTCCTCATCGCTCCGGCCCTACTTTCAGCAGAATGACAAAACAAATCCTCAGTAAGGCAAGAAAAAAAGGACAAGGGAGAGAGGAGGGTGGTCGGAGCACGGTTGGTCACCACAGAGCCGCCAGGGAGCACAGACAGAGACGGGAAGGAAGGGCAAGTCCCAGGAGTCCCTTCAAGGACACCTCTCATCCTTCTCCCAGGCCTCTTATAGGTCACCCCCAAAGTTGCCACAGGCTGGCACCAAACCTCTGACACATCAGTGTGTGACGTTTAGGATCTAAACCACAAGACCCATGGAAGCAGAAGGTGGAATTTAATGGAAAGCTAGCTGCGAGCCTCAGAGGAATTGCTTATGGTACTAACTCCCCCTGAAAAACCATGGGCTTTACACAACTTCCAAGGAATAAATAATCCCTAATTTAGACGTATCTTTTCAGTAAATAAAAGTAAGAGACACATCCCAGTTCATTATTCAGAGCAAATGCAGTCTTAACACAAACTGGGTAATTAAAATATAATAAAAAGCACTCAGGACACATATGAAAATCTCAGATATGTATTAACTCTTTGATTTTTATTGTATGTTAAAAAAGTAAAACATGGATATATGGATGCTCAGTATGGTAAACCATATTGACAGGATTTATCCCGTGAGTGGAAAAAGAAGAAGCCCCTGTATTCTTTCATGGGTGTAGCTTTTTGTGTGTTTTAGGCTTGAAATCAGGGCTTCACTCACACTAGCCAGGTGCTGTCCGACTGGGCTCTACCAAGCCCCATAAAAATCCTTTTGAATATTCACCTCTCCTCCCTAATGAAGGGAACCAGCCTCTCTCTCTCCATCAGCCTAAGAAGCAGGCTGTCTATCAGAAATCAAATTGAACCTTTTTTGAAGAATTGAGGAAAGAGGCTCTTTGTCAGGACACTAGGGTGTTACTTAAATCATGGGCCGTAGGGTCCTTTTACAGATTGGTGCCTGGGTTGTCCCAGACCCTGCCTTCTGTTACGTTCTGCCCTTCAGAGAACTGTGACTATCTAGATGCTTCTGAAACTCACCCCTAAACTTATTCCTGAACTATTTGATGATCAAATTTAGCATTCTGGCTCCATGGAAAATAGCACTTCCATAGTAAGTCCCCACCACCCAGTAGGTGACAAAACTGTACACACAGCACTCTCCATTGCTCAGCAAACGGGGACACCCGAAGTCCATGTCCCCAGTGCTTCTCTCAACAGCCAAAGCACATCGCTGTTCCATAGTTTACATTCCCAGGTCGCAGCCTGCATTCTGAGGCCCAGCCTCGAGCCCTCTGTGTGGCATAGTCTGAGCCAGCCGTCCCTCTTCTGGGACCTGGCTCATCACCTCCGTGCAGGGGGAATCCTGCATGTCGCTCCCTCTGGAAGCAAGTGAACCCCAAGACTCAAGGAGTTAATTATTTATTTAGATTGGCTCCACGCCTCCACTTCTAATTTTAGAATGGATTGAAATTAGTTTTGAATAGGAGTTTATGGATTTCTTGGCCACATTTATGGACCTTTGAAAGCTCAGAACATTTTTTTCTCCAAAGGACAAAAAGAACTCTAATGCCTTGGGTTTTATACAACTCCACATAGACAGCGGCAGTGGGCATTTATACATAAAGGGCCTCACTGCTGACTGGCAAACCTGCATTCACTTTATTCTCAAGGAAGCGAGACCCAGTCCCTCTCAGCCTCCTCCTCATCACCCATGATGCACAGCTCTAGATGAGAGCCTGCCTCCCTGCTCCCTGGGCTGTCATCCTGGCAGAGGTGGAAGTCTTCCCACATCCCATCTCTGTTCTCCCCAGAGCCAGGCAGACCGACCACACTGGGAGCTATTGCCCTGTGCCAGGAGGTGCAGTGACTATGTTCTGGAGATTTGCTTTATGTCTGAAGCCTGCAGCTTTATCCACAAATCAAGCTGGCCGTGGTTGTTTGCCTTAACCCAAGAAAACGCAAAATGATTTTCACATGTACGGGCACACACTCACACATTGTTGGTGTTCTATTCCACTTTGCTTTGATGATTTCCTCCTATGGGGGGGGGCATAGTTAAACCCAGAAACCCTGAAATCTGGAATTCGAAACGCCCTCTCCACAGCTGAGGAAAGAACGCAGAAACACACTATAGAGCCTCATGGGGAATTTGAGAAAAAGCATGCAAAGTATCTTTACATGTGTGGAAAATGCTTTGGCATACATGTGCCCAAGGTCAGGCTGCCCTGACTGTGCTTAAAGAGCAGGAGAGTGAACTGAGAGTACAGAGGCGCTGCCGGGCTCGCTCCGAGCCTTGACTGCTCTGTCAGCCATGTTGAAGCCACCTTCTCTTCACGCCGGCCTTTTTGGCTCTTCTTCTCCCCTGTTTTCTCTAGGAGGAAGGGCCCTTCATCACTCTTGTGCCTGCGTTCGAAGGCACCGTCTCCCCCAAGGGAGACCACCTCTTGCGTCATTTGGCGTCTGGTGGTGCCCAATGAGTTTGCTGTCACCCTTGGGTGCCTAACGTCATTAAAAGGCTTACTTGGCTCTGCATGTACAGAGTTGCTCGGAAGCCTCCAAGCCTCCTTCGGTAGCCCCCATCCAGTCAGTCCAGTCACTGGGAACCACCCTCACCACTCTGAGCTTCTCTGGTCAAAGGCCCAAGGTGTGGCTTGCTGGGGCAGTGATTTGTTCTCATTACGGCTGCCTGCTTACAGCCCTGGGGACCTTTCTGTACTCCAGGCTTTACTACAGGCATGTCTCGACATTCTTCAAATCCAGAGGGGATCTCAAAATAGAATAAGAAATGAGAATTTAAATTAGAAGCAACAGTGCTGGCACCATGCCCCACCCCACCCCTGTGCCCTCCTCTTTGGCATGACATTGCAAACCAGAGCCGTCTGTGCTTGCTGGCTATTACAGTGCCCTTGCTGAAGGGAAGCTGGGGTCCAGCTGGGTGAGGTTGGGACAGCCATAGACCTCAGAACCCCAGGGTCCCCTAGACATTGGGCTCAATAGGTAAGTGTCTACCATTTTAGCTTGTGTAGGAGGGACACAGATGACTGGAGAGGGAAGTGATGGGTAGAGAAATTGGCATTTGTCTAGGTTTTTGGTTTGGGCTGTTGAGTGCCCAAGATAGATGGCCAGTAGGTGACATCACGGAGGGAAACAATTTTTCCTACAGAAAGCAGGAGGCAGGGCCGCATCCCAAGTATGGCATGGAGGGAGGCATAGTAAGATGTATGCAGGAAGGATGAATGCCGTGCACAGGAGGAGCATCCTCCATCCATCCTGTTGGGGCCCCACCTGCAGCTCTGATTCCAGCTTTCTCCCTGCATCTCAGGCCAGCCCACAACTGTGGCTCTGGGGAGCTGGAGCCTCTTCTCCTGGTGGTCCCAGCCAGGCTCCATCGTACCCCAGGTAGAAAGTTCACACACGGTACTGTATCCATCCATCTACCTCTTCAGCTGCAGCCAGCACCCGGCTGCCGCTGGGCCTTCGCTCCTGTACGAACACTGGAGAGGGTCGGCCAACAGAGGGAAGGACCTGCTGGAGCTTACCCTCTAAGCTTCCGTCCGAATATATCCCCAGATCCATACAGTGAGAGGTACTGGTTCAAGCATTAGAATAAAGAAGTGAAGCCTTTAGTGGTTAGGTTGAGAGGCAAAGCCCGAGCACAGGGCATTGAGCCCTTTATAAAGGTGTCTTGTTGCTCTCATCTCTTCATGCCTCCAGCCTCCTGTCCAGTGAGGACACTGTCCCAGGCACCTCGTGGAAGCAGAGGGAGATGTGCCCAACTCTGAGTCTGCTGGCACCTGAATCTTCCAGTTTCCAGAAGTGTGAGGAATGATTTCCTGTTGGTCATACATTACAGCGGCAGTTTTCAACCTATAGGTAGTGACCCCTTTGACAAACCTCTATCCCCCAAAATATTTACATTACAATTCATAATAGTAACAAAATTATAGATATAACGTAGTAATGAAAATAATTTTTGTGGTTTGGGGTCACCACATTATAAGGGACTTTGTTTTTGTTTGGTTTCTTACTCTTTGTCTCTTTGGGGGCTTGCCACCCAACTTCCAAATAAATCACATATGGAGGCTTTTTCTTAATTATGAATGCCTGACCTTAGCTTGACTTGTTTCTAGCCAGCTTTTCTTAACTTTAAATTAACCCATTGGTCTTTTGCTTCTGGACTTTTACCTTTCTCTATTTTTGTATATCTTTCTTTCTTATTCTGTTGCTGGTTGTGTAGCTGGGTGGCTGGACCCTGAGGTGGTCCTCCTTCTCTAACTCATAGATCACTCTTCTCCAGGATTTCTCGAATTATTCTCTCTGCCTGCCAGCCCTGCCTATCCTTTCTCCTTCTTTGCTATTGGCCGTTCAGCTCTTTATGAGACCATCAGATGTTTTAGACAGGCACAGTAACACAGCTTCACAGAGTTAAACAAATGCAACATAAACAAAAGTAACACCCCTTAAAATAATACTCCCCAACAGGACTCTGTTAAAGGGTCACAGCACTAGGAAGGCTGAGAACCACTGCATTATAGTCTTGGGTATTTTGTTATAGTGACAGAAAGGGACAGTTCTCTTCCCCGTCTCCTGAGAACAGGCCAAAAACCTAGTATTGCAAAGCCCTAGATCTCAAAGCCTAATATGGCAGAGCCTGGTACTACCAAATCTCAGGCCCCAGAACCGGGCACAACAGATTGCTATCCTGAGCCTGCTTGCTTGGAGCCTTGTACTCCAAAGTGTGGTACTGAACCTGCTACCCTAGGACATCGCTCAGCAGGTCCTGCTATCCCAGAGCCTGTATGCCATGAACTTGGTACCAGAGACCTTCACACCCCAGACCCTGGAACACTAGAGCCTGACACAGAGGCCTCCTACCCCACATCTTTACTCTCTGACCCCCAGGCCTGGTACCCCAGAGCCTTGTACCCTAGAGTCTAGTACTACAGAGACTTGGTACCCCAGAGCCTTATGCCCCAGAGTCTAGTACTAAAGAGACTTGGTACCCCAGAACCTTGTACCCCAGAGTCTAGTACTAAAAGAGACTTGGTACCCCAGAACCTTGTACCCCAGAGTCTAGTACTACAGAGACTTGGTATCTCACAGCCTTGTGCCCCCAGAGTCTAGTACTATGCAGACTTGGTACCCTAGAGCCTTGTGCCCCAGATTCTAGTACTAAAGAGACTTGGTACCCAGGGCTCAGTACCCCAAGGCCAGCTCACGGGCTGGGTGGAGGAAATCTGAACCCATTTTTGTGGAAAAGCCTGAGACCTGATTGTGGGAGTCCATTTTACATATCGAGTGTTCTGAATCACATTAGGAAGCTGATAGCTAGCGATCTGTCCCATTGCAGCGGACGCTTTGGATGACAGAGCAAGCTCCTGGACCTGCAGGGCACCATGCCCTTCTCTGTAGGTCTCCTAAATTGTGTAATGATTAATCCTCACTGGTCGTGTTTGGACTCCCCTAGCAGACCTGGGCATGGGTTTGAGGGAGTTTCTAGAGATGTTTAACCAAGAAGCCCTTCTCAGAGTGTGGACGGTGCCGTATCGTTGACTGTAGTCCTGGACTGAATCAAAAGGAGAAAGCGGGTTTCGCCATTGATTGCCCCCTGCTTCCCCACTGAGGAAACAGTGTAACTGGCTTCCTCAAGCTCCTGCCGCCAGTCTTCCCTCCGTGACGGACTGTCACTCAAACCACCCTGCCTTAAGCCCCTCTGCCAGGCATTTTGCGACAGCAGTGGGAAATGTAACCAATTCCTCTGACCCCCACTGTGGGCTTGCTGCCATGGTGTGAAGTACATCCGTGCTTCCCGGGTGCACTGGCTTTGGGTTACTCTGGATCTCTCCATCATTGGACAGTAAGTACATATGCCATCGTGCAGGAGTTTATGAAACATCTTACATCTAAAGGGCTCCTGATGGAACAGATGGAGGGGCCTTGTAGGACTGCTGGCAAGGTTCTGTGTCTCCGTCAACATGCTGGTTTCATGAACATACTCTGTTTGCCAAAATCTGTCAGGCTATGCAGTGAGATGTGTGTGCTTTCCTGTATCGTACAACATTTCAATTAAGCACGTTTAAAAATAACTTGACACTGAAAACTGGGTGCCCTGGGAAACAAAGAGGGGTGGACCCCAGTGTATCAGTTAAGGGACAAACATAACCCAGAGCAAGAACACTAACATGGCGGAGGGGACCCAATCTTCCATGGTGAGGGGTTGCAGCCACCTCCTAAGGATGCAGTTGAAAGAGGAGCCTCCAAAGCAAGAGACCCAGGCTGCCTCTGGGTGGTGGTAAGTACTGTAGCCTCGTGCTGCAGCTGGAGCTCAGGCACACCTCCCAGGGCCAGACCAAACAAGGTGCCTCAGACGGGAGCCAAGCTTGGACAGCAGCTACCATCTGTGGGGGAAGTGGAGTGTCTCGTGGGGTGGAAGGCATTGTGGGTGCACATACAGCTCTGATGATGTTTCGTCAGGGACTGTTGGCCCAGCAGGCTGTGTTAGAGATTGAAAACCCAGCACTCCCAAGCAGAGACTGACCCCAGAGTGTGGTGTTGGGTAAACAGGCTCTGATTCCATTTCCATGAGCACCGAGCTTGCCCCTTCCTCTCAAAATGCCTCACCTGCAATCCTCTCACCACGAAGTGATGCCTCAAATGCAGACTACGAATAATCAGGAAATGGCCAAGAGAAGACCCGGCAGCAGTTAAAGGTAGGTCAAGAATATGCAGACAGTGAGCCTGAGGCTAGAGAAACCCAAGCACTTGTTCCTGTGAAACGCTGACAAGAAACGCAGGGCTGATGGGAACAAAACTTCCAAAGGAAAGACCCAGAAGCAAGATATGGAGATAACAAGGCCAGTTCACAAGGAGGAAGAAAACACAGACTCAGGCTTGTCACTCAGACACTGCAGGAATCCTACAGGGCAAGCACCAAGGGGTGGCCAGAGCCAAACTGAAGAGATGAGCGTGGAAACTGGGCAGGCTGTGCAGGAGACACGCAGGTGCAGAGTGTGTGTGGAGTGGTGTGTACAGAGCACGGCACAGATGCTCATTGAGTGGAGAGCTGCAGGAGCCCTTTATGAGTGACTGAGGTGGAGTATAATTTATGAATGGCTTAGAGAAGAGAGCTTAGAAGCTGTAATGACAGTGAAGAGATGGAGCCATCAATGACTCCGGCAGGAAGTATGTGCAGTGTATACACATCTTAAACATCACCCCGAGCCCCCAAAATGCAGTTGTCAGTGTTCATAAAAAATGCTCGGCACCCTGATTCTGTCACGCCACACATATGTCCCCAGTTACTGCTCTTCACCCCGTAAGTTCGCACGTTGAATTAATTTGAAAATCGGCAAAAATCGCCATTGTATTTAAACATAGCCTCTGTGCATCCTTTCACACTTGGTGACCATATATGAACAGGGCACGAACCGTGGACTTGTTATCATGGAGTTGTTTGAATAACGACAAGGAAAATGTCTCTATAAACTCCACCCAGTGGCAAAGTTTTCTCCGAGTATATTGAGCTTGGGGTCAGTTGAACGCAGAGACACAGAGCCACCTGAAGTAATGTAATTACCAAGAACGTGTCAACTTGACACACGCTAAAGCCATCTGAGAGGAGGGAGGGATTCTCAACTAAGAAAACGCCTCCATGAGATCGGGCTGTAGGCAAGCCTGTGGGGCATTTTCATAGTGATTGATGGGGGAGGTTCCACCCCATTGTGAGTGGGGCCATCCTGGGCTGGTGGTCCTGGGTTCTATAAGGAAGCAGGCTGAGTGTGCCATGGGAGTAAGCCAGTCAGCAGCACGCTCCATGGCTTCAGCATCAGCTCCTGCCGCCAGGTTCCTGTCCTGTTTGAGTTCCTGTCCTGACTTCCTTCGATGTGGAAGTGTGAGCTGCTTTTGGTCATGGTGTTTCGTCACAGTCCCTTTCTTAGAACCAGGGCAGCACCAGCAGCTGGCTTTCATCCCAGGGTCGCCTTGGCCTCTGTTCTAACCCCAGCTCATGCCCAGCTTTTCCCATCCCCTTCTTTGCCCACCAAGGCCTTGTGTCTGGTGTAGGGTGCACTTAAGCATGGTGCCCCTTGAATGGGCTAGACCTCTCACCCCAATGTCCTTTTCTTCCTCTACTCTCTTTTCTGGGGTTGCAGGTTCGGGTCCTGTCTCAGGACTGTCAGTACAGGTGGCCATGGGGTAGCCTGACACCCTGCCTGTACGGTCTCTTCTTGCCCCTATCTGGGCAGCTCACACTGAGCCTTCAGGACTTCTTGAAGTTGCAGCCTGGCCACAGAGATAATGAAACCAGAATTGGTAATTGCAGACCATACAGGCCAGATTCTGAGCTGCAGCCACTCTAAATCAAATTAACCCTTCAAGAAATAGGCCACCCAAGGAAGAACTGAGGTGTAGCAGATGGATGTCTGGAATGTGTGCTAGGGTGCCACACAGCCATGCTTGAGGAGGCAGAGATAGGTCAGAGTTTCAGAGGAAAGGGCCGGAAGGTTGTGCAAGCTGTTTTGAAATAGTTCTCCTTGGACCCGAGGATTGATAGCAAGGGTGGCGTCAGTCCAAAGTTGACAGGGCAGCTGCTGACCAACTTCCTGGAAGTGCTCTCTGCGCAGGGAGGAGTGGCCCGTCAAGGCTGTGTGGCCCTCAGAGGCATGCTGATCATCTTGGGCTCCCACAGTGTCTGTCTGTCCAAGGGCCAGTGTGTCTCTGTTTGCGAGGTGACAAGGGTCACAAAGCAAAGGTACACCTAAGGAGGAACCTGCCCTGTGTGAGGAGGACACCTGTCGTGTGTGAGGAGGAACCTGCCCTGTGTGTGGAGGACACCTGCCATGTGTGAGGACACCTGTCATGTGTGAGGAGGACACCTGTCATGTGTGAGGACACCTGCCATGTGTGAGGACACCTGTCATGTGTGAGGAGGACACCTGCCCTTTGTGTGGAGAACACCTGTCATGTGTGAGGAGGACACCTGCCCTGTGTGTGGAGGACACCTGTCATGTGTGAGGAGGACACCTGTCATGTGTGAGGACACCTGCCATGTGTGAGGAGGACACCTGTCATGTGTGAGGACACCTGCCCTGTGTGTGGAGGACACCTGTCATGTGTGTGGAGGACACTTGCCATGTGTGTGGACACCTGTCATGTGTGAGGAGGACACCTGCCCTGTGTGTGGAGGACACCTGCCCTGTGTGAGGACACCTGTCATGTGTGAGGAGGACACCTGTCATGTGTGAGGAGGACACCTGTCATGTGTGAGGACACCTGTCATGTGTGAGGACACCTGCCATGTGTGTGGAGGACACCTGTCATGTGTGAGGAGGACACCTGTCATGTGTGAGGAGGACACCTGCCCTGTGTGTGGAGGACACCTGTCATGTGTGTGGAGGACACCTGCCCTGTGTGTGAGGACACCTGTCATGTGTGTGAGGAGGACACTTGTCGTGTGTGAGGAGGACACCTGTCATGTGTGAGGAGGACACCTGTCATGTGTGTGGAGGACACCTGCCCTGTGTGTGAGGAGGACACCTGCCCTGTGTGTGGAGGACACCTGCCGTGTGTGAGGAAGACACCTGCCATGTGTGAGGAGGACACCTGTCATGTGTGAGGAGGACACCTGCCCTGTGTGTGGAGGACACCTATCATGTGTGAGGAGGACACCTGTCATGTGTGAGGAGGACACCTGTCATGTGTGAGGACACCTGTCATGTGTGAGGACACCTGTCATGTGTGAGGACACCTGCCCTGTGTGAGGAGGACACCTGTCGTGTGTGAGGACACCTGTCGTGTGTGAGGAGGACACCTGCCCTGTGTGAGGAGGACACCTGCCATGTGTGTGGAGGACACCTGCCCTGTGTGTGGAGGACACCTGCCCTATGTGAGGAGGACACCTGCCATGTGTGTGGAGGACACCTGTCATGTGTGAGGAGGACACCTGCCATGTGTGTGGAGGACACCTGCTGTGTGTGAGGAGGACACCTGCCCTGTGTGAGGAGGACACCTGCCATGTGTGTGGAGGACACCTGCTGTGTGTGAGGAGGACACCTGCCATGTGTGAGGAGGACACCTGCTGTGTGAGGAGGACACTTGTCATGTGTGAGGAGGACACCTGTCATGTGTGAGGAGGACACTTGTCATGTGTGAGGAGGACACCTGTCATGTGTGAGGAGGACACTTGTCATGTGTGAGGAGGACACCTGCCCTGTGTGAGGAGGACACCTGTCATGTGTGAGGAGGACACCTGTCATGTGTGTGGAGGACACCTGTCATGTGTGTGGAGGACACCTGCCCTGTGTGAGGAGGACACCTGTCATGTGTGAGGAGGACACCTGTCATGTGTGAGGACACCTGCCATGTGTGAGGAGGACACCTGTCATGTGTGAGGACACCTGCCCTGTGTGTGGAGGACACCTGTCATGTGTGAGGAGGACACCTGCCCTGTGTGAGGAGGACACCTGTCATGTGTGAGGAGGACACCTGTCATGTGTGAGGACACCTGCCATGTGTGAGGAGGACACCTGTCATGTGTGAGGACACCTGCCCTGTGTGTGGAGGACACCTGCCGTGTGTGTGAGGACACCTGTCATGTGTGAGGACACCTGTCATGTGTGAGGAGGACACCTGCCCTGTGTGAGGAGGACACCTGCTGTGTGTGAGGAGGACACCTGTCATGTGTGAGGAGGACACCTGCCCTGTGTGTGAGGAGGACACCTGCCCTGTGTGAGGAGGACACCTGTCATGTGTGAGGACACCTGTCATGTGTGAGGAGGACACCTGCCCTGTGTGAGGAGGACACTTGTCATGTGTGAGGAGGACACCTGTCATGTGTGAGGACACCTGCCCTGTGTGAGGAGGACATCTGCCCTGTGTGTGGAGGACACCTGTCATGTGTGTGGAGGACACCTGCCGTGTGTGAGGAGGACACCTGCCCTGTGTGAGGAGGACACCTGCTGTGTTAGGAGGACACTTGTCATGTGTGAGGAGGACACCTGTCATGTGTGTGGAGGACACCTGTCATGTGTGAGGAGGACACCTGTCATGTGTGTGGAGGACACCTGTCATGTGTGAGGAGGACACCTGCTGTGTGTGAGGAGGACACCTGCCATGTGTGTGGAGGACACCTGTCATGTGTGAGGAGGACACCTGTCATGTGTGGGGAGGACACCTGTCATGTGTGGGGAGGACACCTGTCATGTGTGAGGACACCTGTCATGTGTGAGGAGGACACCTGTCATGTGTGGGGAGGACACCTGTCATGTGTGAGGAGGACACCTGCTGTGTGTGAGGAGGACACCTGCTGTGTGAGGAGGACACCTGTCATGTGTGTGGAGGACACCTGTCATGTGTGAGGAGGACACCTGCCCTGTGTGAGGAGGACACCTGTCATGTGTGTGGAGGACACCTGTCATGTGTGAGGAGGACACCTGTCATGTGTGAGGACACCTGCCATGTGTGAGGAGGACACCTGCCCTGTGTGAGGAGGACACCTGTCATGTGTGAGGAGGACACCTGCTATGTGTGAGGAGGACACCTGCCCTGTGTGTGAGGAGGACACCTGCTGTGTGTGAGGAGGACACCTGCCCTGTGTGAGGAGGACACCTGTCATGTGTGAGGAGGACACCTGCTATGTGTGAGGAGGACACCTGCCCTGTGTGTGAGGAGGACACCTGCCCTGTGTGTGGAGGACACCTGTCATGTGTGAGGAGGACAGCTGCTGTGTGTGAGGAGGACACTTGTCATGTGTGAGGAGGACACCTGTTGTGTGTGAGGAGGACACTTGTCATGTGTGAGTGAGGAGGACACCTGCTGTGTGTGAGGAGGACACTTGTCATGTGTGAGGAGGACACTTGTCATGTGTGAGGAAGAGCACATCTAACTCTGAAGGAGCCAGAAGGGGAAAAGGCCAGTAGGACAGTTGACACACTGGCCTGGCAGTTAGGCGCTGTTGGTTTTAATTAAGTCGATGATGAATTTGGAAACCCTTGAGCTGGGCCAGGATTTGGAGGCTGAACTGTTTGATGGCAGGAATGCTTGTAAAAGTGATTAAAATAGCTTTCCAGAGTGTGCCTGGAGGGAGCAGTAGGCCTGGAGAGACTCTGGGTGTGGAATGGGAGGACCGACTTCTTAGGAGTCTGTCCATCGGCCACAGCCAGCGGTGGGCCAGAGGTGATCAAACACTCAATCAGACCCGGATGCTTGGCTGTGTACTTGCTGTGGCTACAGAAAAGCGAGCTGCCCCCAGTCTTTAAACAGTGGACCAGAGGCTACGTTTCCCTCCATCAGTCAAAGGCCGCTGCGATGCAATGGCCTAATTTTAGCTGCTTGTCAATTCCCCAGCGCCTGTTAGTTGATGTAACTTTGATCCTCCAATGCTCAGATGCTTTGTGCTGAATATAGCTAGAATATACTATGAATCATCTGGATGGCTGCCCAGCTGAGGGAGGGGGAGGGAAGACGGGGAGGGAAGGGGAGGAGGGAGGGAAGGGAGAATGAGGAAAGTAAAGGAGGAGGGTAGAGGACCACGAGAAAATTCAGGCCCTGAAATGGGTGGATACAGACAATATTTAGATGGAAGATCATGCCTATTGCAGACCATCAGCTTCTCATCTTAGGCTTGTATTTTGAGTACGTTATTCTTGGACTCATATTTTTCTTTCTAAACCAGGAGCTTTTCTCATGCAAACACATAGGAGGCCACTGCCAAGGTCTAATGATAGTGTCAATAGTCTCCAGACATTTTAAATGAATGTTTTTCGAAGCAAATCACTGCCTCTCAAGAGCTTTTATTTCCACTTAGGGAACAAGCAGCTGAGATGCTCTGAAGGGGTGGAGAGCATTTCTGATCACCTCCCCTCCTTTAGGTTATTAGGAATTGCCTTCTGTTTCTTCTGCTGTCTGGCTTTTCTTCTCAGCTGAGATTTCTTTCTTCCTCCAGCTCTTAGAGAGACCTCTGTGTCACCCTTGTGTCCTGGATGTGCGTAGCTGCCACCTCCCTCCTATTGACTGGCCTCAGATGGTGTCACCCAGATCATGATTTCCGTTGTTCATACTTTGCAGGAGAATCAGTAAGACTCACTGGGACACACCCGATTCTTTGGCTGGATCCTCCACTACCTGGTCTTCCTTCCCAAGGTCAGGAGAGAGGGACTCTTCTTCCAGCTTCTCCTAGGGTCTAAATGCTGCTTGCTACTTCCTGCTCCCTGGATGGGGAAGGGTAGAAAGAAACGTGAAGAGGAAATGGGACCATAGACTTTAAGTTGTCTTGGGAAGAGGGCAGCACACATTCCTCTTCTTTGAGAATTTGTGGCTGTGATTAAGATGTGGTCATCTGAAGGAGGGGTGTGTTTACACCTCAGTGGAGGGGGTTCATGGATGTCAGGTGCCATAGAGTACAACACAACTTTGTACTGAAATGAAATGTACAGAATGGGGAATGGTCACGAGAAATAATGCTAATAGACTCAGGGCATTCTACCGCAGCCCAGGGCCTCCAGAGTGGCTGAAGTCTGAGGTGACTTCATTCCTCTCGATTCCAATTTCTTAAGCTGAGGGCATAGCCCCACTGTTTGGTCACACGGCTGAGCTCAGGGATTATGACGACTGTCAGCAGTGGGGCCCGACAGGCCCCCCAGCCATCATAGGATATCGCTCACACTCCTGACTGCACTCTGAATTTGACTTTAAGTCTTTACTGCGGGCAATGCCACATCCTTGAGTAACAGAACATGAAAGAATCACGGTGCCCTGCTGGACCCTCCGTCCTCATGGCTGGATCTCCTGGTACTGGAGGGTGTTATGTATGCCGCTGGAGGAGAAAAGTGATCTTCCAGTTCACCTGCCGAGGAAGCCTTTCCACAAAGAGGGACCTGACAGGATGAGCCCACAGGTGTGATAGTCCTGTGGATGCTCTCCACATCTCTGGCCACTTTCTGATGGCCTCTGAGGCTCCATGTATGAGATGGAACCTGTGTCTGGCACTGTTAAAGGGACAAAAACCTAAGGCTAGGTAGGTCAAAATTTATGCACATACAAAATTGTTTTAAAGTGACTTTTTAATGATTTATTATCAGCAAGTGTATACTTTGTATATATAAGCATATCTACAGGCCACATATGAATTTCTTGGGCAAAATGGCCTTGGGAATGAAAAAAAATTTGAGTCAGCTGTATGGGGGATTCTGTCTTGGGGCAATCAAGTCAGAGGTCCCAAGGGGCCAGAGGGTCACCGTATTGGAGGCAAGATTTGTCCATGTTAGAGCCTTCAACACAGGCCAGGGGTTGGTCACTCACTAGTCGGTGAAAACTGTGAGGTGCTCCAAGGGCTTGGCCTGCCCCCCACCAGACCCGAATAAGATGATGCATGGGTCAGGGGGCCACCACAACTCCTCAGTGTGCTTATGAAATGGAGATGGAAGGGTTGGCCTCTCAGCCAGGCAGGCGCTTATGGAGAGCAGCAGCGGTAACAGCTTCAGAGCGTCCACTCCTTTACAGTCAGCTCGAGTGTTCGGGTGCAAACCGAGCATGCTCCGAGGCACTGCTCTGCATCTGGCCTTCCAAATCCTGAGCCCAGGGTGCTAAAGAATGTGTCTTCCATTTTTCCTTTTTCAATAAAGGGGTTTATTGAGCAGTACAGATGTCAGGCCCTGGGGTGGGGTGGGGGCAGTGTTAATACTCCTAGAGACGAAGTTAGCTGGGTGGGGGAGGGATGTGTTAAGGGTGTGAAATGGCTAAGGTCCTTTTTATATGAAAATGAAAACCTGGGGAAGGAAACTGACATTAAATCTGCATCGGCTCTAGGTCAGGAGCAGAGGCGTGCAGTCGGGAACACGTTGGGATAGGCGCACAGCCCCTGGAAGCGCTTGCGTCTGGAAGGCTTGTCTGGGACGTTCTTCCTAGGCAGGATGCAATGGCGTCTGGTGGCTGGTGGCTGCCTGGGCTCAAAGCTTTCAACACACATTCAGGAACGTGGAGCAGTCCTGGGTTGGCTCTTCAGCTGTTAACTGATGAGTCCTCAGCTTTGTTTTCATTTCTGTTGCTGTGATGAAACACCCTGACCAAAAGCACCTTAGGGGAGAGGAGGGTTTGTCTGGCTCCCACTCCCAGGTCCGTCCGTCATCAAGGGGCAAGGCAGGAGCTCAAGCAACCAGTCACATAATAGGCAGACAAGAGTGGAGAGAAATGAGTGGAAATCCCTAGAAATCCTTGCTGGCTGCTTGCTTGTTCTCAGCTAGCTTTCTCTAATCTTATACTGTTCAGGACCCCAAGCCAGGCAATGGTGTTGCTCGCAATGGACACGTCTTCCTACCTAATCCACAGTCAAGACCGTCCCTACCCCCCAGCCATGCCCACAAGCTAACCTTAACTAGGTGAATTTTCTCAGGTGATTCTAGATTGTGACAGATTGACAAAAACTGATGTCACGTTCCCTCCTCTCCCCCTTAGCATTTGGAATGGAATTTAGGGTATCTCAGATTTGTTCTCTTATGAATTCCCCAAACCCTTGCCACCTTCACAGTGATGACCTATTTTGAAGGCCCTAGGTTGCTACAGAATGGGGACTGGTCATAAGAAATAACACTCATAGAGTCAGGGCATTCTACTGCAGCCCAGAGCCTCCAGAGGGGCTGAAGTATGAGGTGATCACCAGGGTCGCTAGCTTCTGGAGAGCCACCTTTGCCGGGGCCTGTCGGGTCCAGCACCCAGACAGGGCACAGGAACTCTACTTGCCTCTCCCCACCATCTCTGCGTCTCTGCCCTTCGTCTCATGCTCACCATCAAGCCTTGTAAAACACCTTTAAAGGGTGATGAGCTGCCCAACCCAAGCGAGAGTTTTACAGCACCGATTCTGGCTATAGGGTTGGCACCCAGCAGAGGACAATTTAGGAACTGAGCCCTCAGCCTGTGTGAGCTGACATTTTGTTTGGACTAGATGTCAGTCAGCTGGCTGCGTTACAGAATTGGTCCCCAGGTGCCTGTGGAGCAAGTCAAGTCCATGTGGATGCTCATGTTTTCAGAGTAGAGGCGTGCTGGCTAGTTTTATGTTAACTCGACACAAGTTAGAGACATTTTGGAAGAGGAAACTTCAATTGAGAGAATGTTCCCACTGTGCTGCCTTTGTGGGCAAACCTGTGGTACATTTTCTTAATCAGTGATTGATGCAGGAGGGTCCAGCTCACTGTGGGTGGTCCTGCTCCTCTGCTGCTAGTCCTGGGTACTTGAAGAAAGCAGACTGAAGCAAGGCGGTGGTGCCACATGTCTTTAATCCCAGCACTTGGGAAGCAGAGGATCTCTGTGAGTTTGAGGCCAGCCTCGTCTACATAGCATGTTCCAGGATGGCCAGGGCTGTATAGAGAAACCCTGTCTTGAAAAACAAAACAAGAAGAAGGAAGGAGTGGGAAAGAGGAAAGATGGAGGAAGGAGGAAGAAATCAGGCTGAGCAAGCCAGTGAGCTGCACCCCTCCATGGTCTCTGCATCAGTTCCTACCTCCAGGTTCCTGCCCTGGAAGAGGGACTGCAAGCTGCTCCCCAGTTGCCTTTGGTCATGGTCTTTCTATCACAACAACAGAAACCCTAACTAATACAAGATGGAATGCTGGCTGGCTTTTTCTGAAGAGTTAGGCATTTCCTTGTGACTGTCCTCCCAATCAGCTTAGACTTGGAGGGGAGTGCCCTTCCAGTTCTCTCCCTCTTAAGGACCTGTAGCTAGAGGCCTGTGGGAAATGCTGGGTTAATTCAACTCAAAGACAGGCCTCATCTCATACAGCAGCCAGTCCAGGAAAGCTCCATCCCAGATTCTGTGCACATCTAAGTTAGGCTTGGTTAATGCACGCTAAGGGGAGGTCAGGGCTTCAGTTCCTTCAAAAGAACTCCAGTAAGGAGGACAGTTGTGGATGTAACTCACTCAGTCAGTCAGTCAGTCAGTCAGTCTCTCTCTCTCTCTCTCTCTCTCTCTCTCTCTCTCTCTCTGTCTCTGTCTCTGTCTCTCTCTGTCTCTCTGTCTCTGTCTCTCTCTCTCTCTCTCTCTCTCTCTCTCTCTGTGTAAAGCAGTGGATGGGTAGAGCCACAGTGATCTCTCCAGGAGGAAATGGGTGCTTTCTTTGGTGAAGTTCTAGATTCTCCTTCATCTTACTTGTGTAAGCAACACAGGAGAGAAGAGCCTTGAACATCAAGGTTCCCTGTGGATGGCAAGAGGGGGGCATCGCAGCCCCTGCCTGCCTGAGAGCTTGCATCTCTCTTGGGCAGGGCGGAGGTGGTGGCATACTCTGAAATCAAGATGGTTGCGGGGCTTCGATGGCCCTTTCTTGCGGATCGCTGGAGATGAGCTTCCCCCTTTTCCTAAGGATTCCTTTTTCTTTGGCGAGCAGACCCCTGTAGAAGCCTAATCCAAATGGGAGGATGTGAATTTAGACAAGCTAATTCCCAGGGCAGCTTCTGGGCCCAAGCAATGGAACATACTTGTTTGGAAGCATGCTCACCTTGGAGATATTAAAAAGGGAGGTGCCTGTGTGACTCCTGCCCATGGTCACATCATTGAATTTTCCCAAAACTTGGCACCCTGAGGAATAAGCTGGTTTCTCCAGGCACCTGGCATTTTTTCATTCTGTTTGAGGGACCTGATAGGTCCAGAGGGCTCACTTACAGGCAGTAGCTCATCACTGGCTTCTTCAGACTGGCCCTAAGTTTGAACAAAGGAGATAGATGCCTGGAGCCACTTTCCTTGAGCACGAAGCCTCTCTACTATTAGCCCAGCTGAGCACCCAGCCTCCTGCAGTGTGGGGAAGGCAACTGGCATGAAGGGCCACATTGAGCCCTGGCTTGGGTTCCAAGCACTCTCTTGTGCTGTGTGGAGGCAAAGGGAACCATAACCATGTCAGGAGGAAGTGCCATGTGAGGACTGAAGCCTGCTGTGCCTCTTGAAGCAGAACAGAGACCCTGAGAAAGGACAGGAAGACATCCTTCGCCATGAGGGTCTATCACAAAGACGTATGCAAACAAGCATGTAGATTCTGAGTTTTAAGACTGGCGGATGGGGCTGCAGAGAGCCACTTTTCCCAAAGCCTGGACCTCTGGTTTGAAGGGGGGGTGTGGAATCGCTGTCCCACAAAACTAGAACCAAGGCAGCCCCAGTGAGTAGTTATGAAGGAGATGGAATGCCAGGTCCAGGAGCGAGTGTGAGCAACAGGGATCTAGGAAACGGAACAGGTGGGCAAGTGATCATTAAGCAGCCAATGCAAGATCACCCCATGCTGAAGAAGGACAGCCTCAGAGACTCAAGTGCTGTGACAGAACATGGCCTATCTGGGAGCGCACACCAGTGAACTCCCCTTTGAAATAAAGACGAGCTTCATAAGTGCTCAGAAAGGAAGCAAGGAGAGCAGGCAGAGGGACAGGAAAGAGGGAGAGAAGGAATGACATTCACGTCAGATGCCTCACCAGTAACATTCCAAGATGGATTATACTAAGGAAAAATAAATAAAATTGACTTACACATCTTAAACTTCTAGAACAAAGTCTCACTCTCTGGGTCTGTAGGGCCCCAGAGTATAATCACGTGTATTATCTGGGAGTAGAACAAAGACAATGTTTCAGCCAGTGTGGAGATCGTGAGGAGTCCTGCAGCCATTGTGAGCGACAGAGCTGCCACTACAGACGGAACATTTACACTTACACCAAAAATGGAACTGAATACCCGAGTGTTGACTAAGGCGTCCCAAGACAGAACATTCTAGAAGAGAAAGCACAACAATGATCAACCGCTTTCAATGTTTAAATTTTAAATACCTCAGCATGCATTTGACACACTTATCCTACCTTGTCCTCCAGCTCAGCACCGATGCCTGTGTGTCTCCTTTGGTGGTGAGCTCAAGGCTGACTGTGAGCTGCATTTTGAGAGCATATTGTTAGATCACAGGTCCCATGTTGTCCCATACCCTGTCTCAGAAACCAGGCCATGCCTCCTGAGATGGCTATTCTTTGTTGTCAACTGGACTCCATCTGTAATTAACTAAAACCCAAGTGGCTGGGCACACCTGTGAGGGATTTTTTTCTTAATCAAATCATTTGAAATGGGAAGATCCATTTTTAATTTGGATCTTTTGAGGTGGGAAGATTCACCTTTACTCTGGACCACACCTTCTGCTGGCAGCCTAGATGGACATGGAAGAAGGAAGCTCTGTCTGCTTGCTTGTGCTCTCTCTGGCAAGTCTATTCCTTCACTGGCATTCTAGCCCATACCGAAGACCAGCTGAGACATCCAGCCTTGTGCACACAATGTGTGTGTGTGTGTGTGTGTGTGTGTGTGTGTGTGTGTGTGTGTGTGTGTGTACACATATATGTGGTAGTTTAAATGTAATTGGCCCTCATAATCTTATTGGGAGTGGCACTATTAGGAGGTGTGGCCTTGTTGGGGTGGATATGGCCTTGTTGGAGGAAGTGTGTCACTGTGGGGGTGGACTTTGAAGTTTCCTATGCTCAGGTTACTGCACAGTGTGTCAGTCGACTTCCTGTTGCCTGAAAGATGTAGGACTCTCAGCTACCTCTCCAGCACCATGCCTGTCTGTACACCACCATGCTCCCTGTCATGATGATAATGGACTGAACCTCTGAAACTATAAGTGAGTCACCCCAATTAAATGTTTCCTTTGTAAGAGTGGCCATGGTCATGGTATCTCTTCACAGCAATAGAAACCCTAACTGAGACAATATACATCCATATCCTGTTCCCCTGTGCCCACACACACACATTCATTCTATAAGTTCTGTTTCTCTAGAGAACCCTGACCAATACACCCCTGCTCTGGGATAGAAGGATGATAAAAGTGCTGTGGTTTATAGTCTCCCTCCTTGAAGCTTTGAGGAAACTTAAGACAACCTTGCGTTACAACTTTACTTTTATCTATTTCTGTCTCCCTGTAAAACCTGTAAAGGCCAGAAACTCCCTTTTACCCAGCAATCTGAAGGCTGTCCCTTCAAGACCCCATCATGCCTGCCTTTCACCATGAGCCAATAGCTTGCCTAGTGAAGTTCTTCTGAACAGCAGGTTTGTCTCCACTTCATTACCATACGCCTACCTTCCATCTTCTGTCTTTTAGTAGAACACATCCTACCATATACCACAGGGGACTAAAGTTCAAGAGGTGAAGTACAGGCCTTAGTGGATCTGCGGCTTTCACAATGCCACTGTAAACTAAAGAGAGTGAGTTGGGAGCTGTGTATGTTAGCATGTTTTATTAATGGCATGAAATTTGCCCCCCTTTCTATTTCTTGATGAAAGTAACTGCAGTTCAGGAGAAAGGATTCATCTAGAATCCGTAGGTGCTGTGATTTCAGACCACAAAAGTGCTGTTTCCCTAAGTTTTCAGACTGCTGGCCTATAAGACACTTGGCAACAGTGTGGCTATTGAGCACCCTTATTCACCAGATCCCTGGTTCCAGTCACTGTTCATTTATTCTCCCCTTACTTGCTGTGCATTAATACCCATTGGCCTTTGGGGCGTGAGAAACGGCTCAGCTGTTTTCCCAGAGGACCTGAGTTCAGTTCCCAGCATCTACAGTGAGTGGGCCACAAGCACCTGTAACTCCGCTCTAGGGGATCTGTGCCTCCTTTGGACTCTGAGGGTACGTCTACTCATGTACACACACTCACACAGACACATAATTTAAAAATAATAACAAATCTTTAAAAGCAATATAACATATATTATATATATATAATTTATATATAAGATTATATTAAAATGTCTCAAATTTATTATTTTAGGTAACTTTTGTTCTATTTAAAGAATGAGATGTTTTAACTCATATGCATATGTGTATGTGCATGCAGGTACTCATGTACACATGTGCATATTCATGTGGAGATCAGAAGTCAGTCTCAGGTGTCTTTATTCAGGGACTACTTGCCAAGGAGTCTAGGCTGGTGGGCCAGCACACCATGCCTGGCATTTTATATGTGCATTCTGGGGATCAAAGTCAGGTCCTCCAGTTTGTGCAGAAAGTGCTTGACTGAGCTGGCTAGCTCCCTAACCCAGATGTTTTAAATAGTAGATAATTACCGATCCACTTACACTTGTAAGAAATAACACACAGAAGTCTCATATACTTTTTACCCAGTTTCCTATAATGGCGAGATTTGGCTGAATCATAGTGTAACACCCCAGCATCAAAGCTAGGGTACCTCCACTGTCACAAACGCGCCCTGTTGCCATTTTATAACCAACCCCCACCCCAGCCCAGACTTTAACCTCTAGTAACCACTAATATATTCTGTTTCAGAATTGTGTTATTTCAAGCGTGCTCTAGACATAAAACAATATTATGTGGGGCCCATGGGACCCGCTTTTCCTACTCAGCATGGCTTCCTGGAGATTGACCCAGCTCCTCCTGTGCCGTTGCTGGCTGGTATATCCTGGTGTGATGGACCACGCTTTGCTGAACTGTTTATTCACACGTGATAGCCATTTTAGGTTGGCTCCACTTTTGACATTACAGGTAAAACTGCTGTGAACACTGTGTTAAAGCTTGGTGTGTACAAGACTCTAACTTCTGTGGAGCAATGTCCAAGACTTTGGCTGCTGGGTTCTTGGAAATTACATAATGCCACATGGTTTTCCTGTGAGTCTGCAAGTGTTTTCCATTTCCATCAGTTATGAGTAACTTAGTTTCTCTGCATCCTTGTGGGCATCCTGTATGGTCACTTTAGCACTCTGGTGTTTCCGAAATGGCCTTGCATCCAGGGTGCATCTCGAATTGCCTTTGGGAGGTGAAAGTTCACAGTGTACCTTCCCATGTGAGAATGGTGAAGGTACTGACATCTGTCACTTTTCCTGGGGAGACATGAACAAACGTCTCTTCACCCCAGGTAAGCCTCTGACAGCAGAGCCAGGAACGGCTCCCGCCAGTCCCACTTAGTGAACACTGGGCGTATGGGGGATACTTACAGGAGCATATGGGGGTTACTTACAGGAGCATATGGGGGCTACTTGCAGGAGCTTGGGTGCCCCAGAGGCAGCTGCATCATTGAGAAGCCCACCCCAGACTGGAACCCTCTCCCCAGCTTGGGGGCAGAGCCCCCTGAGGTCTCACCTGCTCCACCCCTCTTTGGCTGAGAGATCCCAGCATGAGATGGAACAAGCTCTGATGAGGGGGACATTACACTGGGCGGGGCCAGCAGGATACCAGAGGAACACGGTTGGTACTGATGATGGCGTTCGGGCGTGCTTCTGCATGTAAGCACCTTGCGTTCACTCAGCAGGAAGGACAAGGACACCCTGCTCCTTGCAGTCCGTTCCCTGTCTCCCTGGAGCATTCCCTGTGACTGCAGTAACTCCTGTTACCTCCTGGACTATCACCTTCATGAAGCTGCCAGCCAGGCTCTGCTGCCGTCCCTAAATCTGTCACCTGGTTTGTAAAGTGATTCTATGATTCTATCGGGACCTCAGCAGAGTCCTCCTGACATGGCTGTCCTGCTCTGTGTCATCGGGTCCGTAATTGACGCAGAGAACTTCCGGGGTCATGTTGTCTCTTACTATCCCGTGGGGATTCCAGAGCCCTCGGGAAGCACTGCTGTAATCCAGCTCAAACTATGCACCAAGTTTTGACAGGCTGCAGAGCAATCACCCCTGGCCCCACTGGGGTGTTTGTCTCCACTTGTGGCTGGGGGTCCACCTGCTTAGAATTGGTCCCACCTTTCTGGGTTCCACTCTGGGTTACCTGACATAAGAGGCCCAGGGATTACATGCAGTGGACATTCTAGGTGGTTCTCATGTGCTCCGAAGTGGAGCACCACTCCCTCAGGATTACAGCAGTTGACAGATGGCGTGTTTTCACTCCACTCAGGGTAGTTTGAATATAATTGGCCCTCATAATCTCATAGGGAGTGGCACTATTAGGAGGTGTGGCTTTTTGGAGTGGGTATGCCCTTTGTTGAAGGAAGTGTGTCATTGTGTGTATGTGGGGCCTTTGAGGCTTCCTGTGCTCAGGATAGCACCCAGCCTCAGTCTACTTCCTGTTGCCTTCTGATCAAGATGTAGCCAGCACCATGTCTGCCTGCACACTGCCATGCTGCCTGCCATGAGGATAATGGACTGAACCTCTGGTCTGTAAGTGAGCCATCCCAATGAAATGTTTGCCTTTATAAGAGTTGCTGAGGTCATGATGTCTCTTCACAGCAACAGAAAATCCTAACACCCACTTTTCTGTCCCACACCCCCACTTTGCTGGAACAGTGGAGCCGACACCTGTCTATTGCAAGTCATGTCAGCATCTTGAGACTGTCCATAAAAAGTTCCCATCAATAAAATTAGAAGCCCACTGACTATTCCTTTTGCTGCAAAAATGAGTGCCCCTAGAGAGGAACTCCCGCAGAGAGTCACCTCAGAGAGGCAGCCCAGAAGGAGGCTTGCAAGATGCCAAGCTGTGAGACAGGCATCTCGCCGGCAGAGGCTCCTCTCCAGGGAGTGAAGTGCATCCTCCAAGGGCCTCAGCCACTGCAGTTGGAAACGTGACATGTGTACCACTTCTGCAGAGCTAACCCGAGCACTTGACATTTCCAGAGGCTCGGAGAACCCTTGCTGTTCTTGTTGGTCAGGGAACTGTGCCAGGAATTAGAATATTGGTAGAGTCTCAACTGCATGTCAGTGTGATGAGCCGGCATGGCTAATGACTCCATAGAGTGATGTGTTTTAGAACATTCAAAGGGCTGCCGCACAGTCTGGGGCCTGTGTTGCCAAAAAGTAACATGATGTGGGCACAGAAGGATGACACCATTTTCCTCCTTAAAACTGAAAACAATAACAGAGCCTGGACTAAGAAAGGGACACATGGCAGTACGCCTCCACCTCCTGGGTCCCAACCTGGGCTATTCATCTGTATGTGGTAGTATGCCTCCACCTCCTGTGGTCTATCCTGTGCTACTTGTCTGCATGTGGTAGTATGCCTCCACCTCCTATGGTTTTTAGCCTGGGCTATTCATTTGTATGTGGCAGTGTGCTTCCACCTCCTGTGGCCTACCCTGGGCTATTTGTCTGCATGTGGTAGTGTACCTCCACTTCCTGTGGCCTACCCTGGGCTATTTGTCTGCATGTGGTAGTGTGCCTCCACCTTCTGTGGCCTAGCCTGGGCTATTTGTCTGCATGTGGCAGTGTGCCTTCAGCCCCTGCAGCCTAGCCTGGGCTATTTATCTGCAAGTAGCTGTCAAAGCTTTCATCTGGTCTGTTCAGCCCTGTCAGCCCTGCTTAGAGGCTCCTACATGGGGCCATCATCTCCAGCTGAGCATCTTAGCCAATCATGTGTCCATGGAAGGACCCCTAGGGGTTGGGTCTAGACTTACCTCAGCTCAGAATATTCTGGAAGGGGAAGAAGAGATTGCTGTAAGATTCTGGGAAGGCTTGTGGCAAGCTATCTTTCAAGCTTTATAGCCCTCTCTGACTTTGAGGTATAGTTTATGAGAAGGTAATACAGCGTTGGGGACCCCAATGGTGTCTTTGGGTTCAGGACAAGGTCACAGACCTAGGACTCCATCAGTAAGAGTGCACAGTGCAGGTGCCTGAATTCCCTAACCCACCTGGGCTAGGCTTCCATCCTCCACCTCAGGGTGAGTTTTGTTTCTGTAAGTGAAGAGTATCAAGTTCATTCTTTTTCTGGGGCACAAGGCAGGCATACTTGCATCTTCAAGATGATGGTTTTGGGGCAAGGGGCTGATGAGAGGCTGATAGCCCAGGAGGGTGGGGCAAATTAGTACTGGTATGTGGAGGTGGGCCTGTGACTGAGGGACGAGCTTGGCCCCCTTTTCTTTATCTCAGTCTTTATTTCCTTGCTTTGGTCATGCGCCTGCCCTACTCTTCCCTCCTCCATGGAAAATGCAGTAACAAAACTGTGTTGATGCTGGCCTCCCTAGCCTCCAGGACAGTAGGTCAGCATGCTTCTGTCACTGTAAATTATTCTGTCTGTGGCACTCTGATACAGCGGCACGGAATGGACTAAATTGCCCCGCCGGGTCCTGCTACAGGTGGCAGTGGCTGAGGGGAAATGTTGTGGAATAATCATTTTGTACACTTGAATATGTGTCTTTGCCAAGGTGCCTTCTGATTGGTTTAATAAAGAGCTAAATAGCCAATAGCTAGATAAAAAGTGTAGGTGGGACTTCCAGGCAGAGAGGACTCTGGGAAGAAGAGAGGCAGAGAAGCCAGCCAGACACGGAATGAGTCAGACACACAGAATGGAACAGAGGTAATAAAAACTATTTTTACTAATCTACATTTTACCATGTGATATTTCCCCTTTTTGTCTAATAAAAAATGAAAGGGTTTAACTCTAATACAGTAAAACTATATATAATAAGAATAATTATCAGGTAAGAACTATAGTCACAATGTCCAGTCCATTTGCATTTGGCAAATCCAGAGAAAATACTCCATTATCTATCCTATTTTGGTGAGTCCAAAGTTTTATACCTAATTCACTTACTATCTTAGCTTGTATTACCAACCCAAAACTATCTTTTTAGACCTCAAATCATTTTCTTAGATAAAACAATTTAAGCTTTTATACCTCTCAACCTTATATACTTACACCTCTTTTGTGAGTTTCTTTTCTGAATTTGGTAACAAACAAAACTGTAACTGTAACTATCTAGTCTTCAACCCCATCAGAGACCTGAGAAGGATAAAACATTACCTGAGTAAACAGGAAGTGCAGAGCAAACAGCTTCTGAAACTATAATAATGACAGAGACATTTGGCTGCCTAGTCAGTCACCCAAGTTTCCTCTGCAATGTTGGGGCATCCATCTTCAGCCTACAGGCCTAGAATATCTGGCAGACTTTTCTGTGAAGCAGGAATTTTGAAGGACTGTCCTACCTTGTCTTGACAAAGTTAGGCAGTTGCTTTCTTTTATCCTACTTATCCAGTTTGGACAGCATACTGTCAGCAGTCAAGGCAAGAGCAGTTTCTTGCCCAGTGGCTAGCTTTACCACATCAAAAGCAAATTCAATGTGCAAGTTCTTCAATGCATATCATCCTTTTTTGAGGTAAATTGATGCTGCCAGGAACAGATGTGTCTCACCGTTATGAAAACCCTTAGGTTATTAAGCATCTTAAATGCCATATTCTATAGATCTTTGAAGTGTTCCAAGACCATCTACTATCTAAAATGTATCTGTTTAACCTTAAAAACATACCTGACTACAAGTTTGATTATTATAGATGGCTATTTTAAATAGTTTGTAATAATAGCCTTTAAGGACTAGAATTTTACATTACATTCTAAAATTAACTGCATAGGTACAATATCTTAAACAAGAGTAGAAATATCTATCTATCTATCTATCTATCTATCTATCTATCTATAAACTAAAATAACCTTAAATGTGTATTAATACATAAAAGTCTATACCAGTGTAAAATATTTGAAATTAATAGTTTCTTGTTAGTTTAAAGTAGACTCAATAATCTCCCTTTCATCCTATCATTCCTAGTACCCCCAGAGATGATCAGGACCTTTCATTGAACTTCATGCCTCCCTTTCTGCTTGGATGACAGGGTACTTGACTTTGACTCTGCTCTTGGGAAACTGAGTTGAGGAAATGACCCAATTATAGCTGTTTGTTCCTGAAGTTAACAGCCCAGCTTGATCACAGGACTCTGTTGACTGAGATTTGCCAGGAATTCAGGGTCTTTCCTAGAGGACTATTGGGTAGATTCCCTCTTCATCTGGGCCTGGAGTTTGGGGTTCTGCAGTCTCAATGTGGAGAACGTGGGTGTATCAGGCAAAGGCCTCCCTAACTGAACACACCCTTGACAGTTGTGAGCATGTTGGGTTAGTCTAGCTACACAGTGAAGCCAGGGCAGTGCAATAGTGCTGCTGCCTGACCTGGGGGAGGGCTAGCCTGACCTGGGGGAGGGCTAGCCTGACCTGGGGGAGGGCTGGTCCTGACCTGGAGGAGGGCTGGCCCTGACCTGGAGGAGGGCTAGCCCTGACCTGGAGGAGGGCTAGCCTGACCTGGAGGAGGGCTAGCCCTGACCTGGGGGAGGGCTAGCCTGACCTGGGGGAGGGCTAGCCCTGAGCCCTGACCTGGAGGAGGGCTAGCCCTGACCTAGAGGAGGGCTAGCCCTGACCTGGAGGAGGGCTAGCCCTGACCTTGGGGAGGGCTAGCCCTGACCTGGAGGAGGGCTAGCTTGACCTGGGGGAGGGCTAGCCTGACCTGGGGGAGGGCTAGCCCTGACCTGGAGGAGGGCTAGCCCTGACCTTGGGGAGGGCTAGCCCTGACCTGGAGGAGGGCAAGCCCCGAGCCCTGACCTGGGGGAGGGCTAGCCTGACCTGAAGGAGGGCTAGCCTAACCTGGGGGAGGGCTAGCCTGACCTGGGGGAGGGCTAGCCTTGAGCCCTGACCTGAAGGAGGGCTAGCCCTGAGCCCTGACCTGGAGGAGGGCTAGCCTGACCTGGAGGAGGGCTAGCCTGACCTGGGGGAGGGCTAGCCCTGACCTGGAGGAGGGCTAGCCTGACCTGGGGGAGGGCTAGCCTGACCTGGAGGAGGGCTAGCCCTGACCTGGGGGAGGGCTAGCCTGACCTGGAGGAGGACTAGCCCTGACCTGGATGCAAGATCAGAACTCTCAACTGAACACAACTTGGCCTCCCTTGTGTTGGAATTGTAACGTTTTCCAGCAATGGCCTCAGTTTGGGAATCCAGGGTTGGGTGGTTCCAGGTTTGGGGACCATCATGGCCATCTCCATTAAGAATAGTTTGTGGAGCTTTAGAAGAAGCCTAGAGCAGGGATGCTGGGAGAGCTAGGACATTACAGACAAGGTCCTGGAAGCCATGAACCATGAAACTAGCCCACTGCCCTGGGAGGAACATTTGATTGCAGTTGGGGGAGCTGATTCTCTCACAGTGGTGTCTCTTC